>NW_020527692.1:0-12306 GCF_003368295.1 Carassius auratus
AGTAAAACCAGGAGACGTGGCAGGAACATTACTGGACACCGTGCCATCATCAATGTCCCAGGACAAAGTGGTGGTAACATAAACATGTGTGCAGCTATAAGCTAAAATGGTGTTGTTCACCATCATGCAACCATAGGCCCATACAACACTGCACACATTATTGCATTCCTGGACGCCTTACATGACATGCTCACTGGTGCCTTGGACTGGAGGATATCGCATGCGATGTGGACTAAATTTTGTGGCTGGACCCAGAAAGACGACATGATGTAGGCTGATAGTCTTTTGTTTTTTTTTGTTAAATTACTATTTTGTGTTCTGACTTCGTTTTGGTTTTGATGAGTGTGAATAAACACCAATACTTGAAGTTTGGATCCTTGTATGTTTACATGACATTATGAAAAAAGTATGACCTCAAATTGACATCTGTACACAGCGAAAGCAAAAGCCAGATGTGTTTTGTATTCATACCATCAGTGTGTAGTTGGCACATTGTGTGCTTAGTATATGATGGCTTGTGTTTAACTGTTTGATACGAAAACACAATTTTTATGAAAGTGTGAAGAGTTTATCTAGCTGTGTTCGCTTTTGCAAGAGAACTACAATGTTTTGATAATTGGGTGAAAGGTTTTCTTATTTGTGTGTAGAGTTTAGCAAAAATAGCCAATAGTTACAAAAAATGTGCTTAAGCAATCAGAAAAAACTAATGCCAAAAATTCATAGAAAGCTATTAGCATTTATTTGAAATTGCATTATAACTTTTTCACTCAAAACCTTGAGAATTTTCAGGTTATTGTCTTGATTGTACATACAAAGTTTCGTTATTGTACACCAATGTATTCATAAAATATAGCATTTTATATGATAATACTCCAATGCAGTCAATGGCAATTTCATGTTTTGTTCAATTATAGTGCCACCAAGAGGGCACAATGCCACAAAATAGTTTTTTATTTGTTCTTGGAGTGTGCCCATACATATGTGTGTTAAATTTGGTTACAACAGAATTGTCGGCACACTATGTTTCCAAATTTCCTATGGTGGTTTCTTGTTGATTGGAGTAGCTGTAAAGTAGTTTTTTCAAGCTATTAAAAATAGCCAAAAACATAACATTAGAATAGCTGCATTTCCACTGAAATTACCCAGAACAATTGTGCCAAGAATTTTTTTCCCCAGGAACATTTTTCCCCAAGACACGCTGCTTTCTGTATTTCTACCGTGGCACTGGGAAGATTAGGCAAATAGTCTGGTGACGTAGGTCTGCACACGTTTCTCAATCCGGTAATTCTGCAAACAGCAACGTACTTGATAATTCATTCAGCTGACCATGGCTACTGCAATTTTAATCTCTTTATATGTACGATAAAACGAAATAGGATATCAAATACCACTGCCTCCTTTCGTTTTCATTTAAACATAATAATATCTGCAGAAATACTCAGTTCAGGTAAATGTGTATATATATAACAGACATTACAAGGAAATGAAACATTATATCAATGGCCTCTTTTTATTTCATTTTAACATATATATCATTAAATAAGACACACAGAGTACCAAGCCCAAAGTCCCTAGTTCCTGGGTAAATGTTCCTGCAGTGGAAACAAGCTAACTTTTACTTTTGGAAGTTCATTCAACTTGCATGAGCCGAGGATTCGAGAATTTTATTAGCATAAACTCAGTGTATATTTGGAAAAAATGGTGGAGTATGAGTTAGAGACTCTAAATTTGCCGTGGATGTAATGTTTGAGACTGTCTCTGTCAGAGTGTGCCAAATTTCACCAACGTCCTGCAAAGAGGATCTATGGGCTGCCATAGAATCAAGAGCGGAAGAAAAAGAAAGATGAGTAAGAAAAAGAACACCAACTGATACAATAGTTGCCATCGCACCTTCGGTCTTGCCCCCAATAATAATCATGAGTTTCAATGCAGTTGCAATTGTTTAACAATTAGCCTGATTAAACAAAGATTTGGTCATTCTTCATTGGATACTGTACTTCTCAAATTTCTTTAGAATTTTGTACAGTAATTTTATCTGCTAAATGATCTTCAAAAATATTTGTGACACTGCATGTGAAAACCCAGCTAAAGTAATTTTTTTGTGATTTACTGTTTTCGACATGAAATCATCCTTCAGAATATTCTGTAAAAATATAACCTTTATATATTTTATATTTTACTGCGTAAGGCCATGTCAAAGATTGAAATCATAGTGAAAAATGGTGATAATGGTGGAAATCAAACTTTGATGCTTGTTATCTCTTTTAGATTTTGAGACTTTAGCCCGGATTTCAGCCTTTCTGAGCATTCATTATTTGCACCTGAATAAATAAACTTAAAAGCTACTTGTTTTTTTCTTTAGGCTACATAAAAGGAAACAACACTTCTGAGACACAAAAATTCATGCATATTTCATTCAAGATAAACTGAAACCTGAGATCCTGTACAAACTTCCTTGTTTTATAATGACTGGGTTCACAAAAGTTTTGTGATTCTTTTGAAAAGAGTATGAATTTATTTCTAATTTAAGACCAAAAACAATGTTTTATTGTTGTTGTTTGGGGTTTTGTCCTTTTGTATGTAACCAGTCTCCTGTTCTGCCATTTACAGCTTACTTACACAGGGATTGGACAAAATTATGTGAATACCTGGGAAATAGGTAACATTTCTTTATTAAGGTGTTTTACCACCATTTGCCTCTTAATACAACTTCCAAGCTTCTTCTTAGAATAGAGTCATACAACTTTGGGAATCCAGTAGAATGTTTATTAAAAATATGTTTAGTCATTTCTTTTTTGTTTGCTTTGTCATTTTTTGTGAGCTGTAAATTTTAGGTCTATATCTATAAATTTATTTCAGTTTTAGCTTTAGGTATTTTAGAACATCAATATAAACTGTTTAGATTAAGAAGTTTCATTTCATATAACTATATTTTATACAATCATTATTGGTAATAATGTTTTTACATGTATAATTAAAAGTCATTCATTTCAGCTCAGCAGGTTAAATTGACTGATAATGGAAGTAGTTCACCATTCTACTTCAGACAGTTTGATTCAATAAACCGGTTGAAAAAACGGTCACTGGTTCTTTTCTGGACATGGACAGTATACCATACACACAGTTTTCAAATGGATGGACTGACAGCTCTCGGACTAAATCTAAAATATCTTAACTGTGCTCCGAAGATAAACGGAGGTCTCACAGGTTTGGGAACAACATGACAGAGTTATTAAAGACATAATTTTGATTTTTGAACTTACAAAAGGGATAGGGTGACTTCCTTTTCATAGTCATTTTAACCCTGGGTTGGTTGAGGCTGCAACGAAAACACGGTTTCTCTGTCCCTGTTCCGGCGGCTGTGAGAGGGGAGGAATCCACACCCCTCCAAGAGAGAGATAGGGATCCCCACCCGTCCCACCCAACCGTTTGGAGCCTGGTTGAGGAAGTAGCACCCTGTGTGGGTGGCGCCCTATGACGGGGATCGCACTTGGGGGTGGGGGGAGATGAGTCAGCTCCTCCTCCCTGATTATCATTGGCACCCCCGCCCCAAATCGCCACTGTTTAAAACCCAACCGCCTCTCCTCAGGAGACTGGTGCTGCATGTCTGTCTTCCCCTGTTTCGGCGTTCATTCTTGTGAGTCATCTTCCGGTTAGTGTTTCACTGTGGATTCACTTCGTCATCACCTGGACCTTTCATCATCCTTCACCAGCGCACTCAACCACCATTTCACCTGTCCTGTGCTGTCATTTAGGTCCCCTGTACCACCCACCATCAGCTGAAGCCTTTCTCATTCATTCTGTCCATGAACCATTACTTCCTTTTGCTTCCCTGTCCAATCGCAGACAATGAGGTACTGAGATTACACGGCCTTACTTAGTTGTGTCACAGCGTCTGGTCTGTGTTCCCTGGTCTCCACTAGTGGGTCTCACTTCCCATATCACCTCACCCGCAGGCACTACATCCCACAAGGCCTTGTCCCTTCATCACAGTAATTGCACACCTGTTAATGCACTCAGGTGTCTCACTTCATGGTCATGTATCCTGCTATTTATACCGGTCTGGTTTTCTGTCTGTGTTATGGATCCTTACTTTCCTTCACCTAGTTTCCCGTCGTGTTCCCTTGTGGTTCTTGTTTCCTGTTTTGGTTTTGTTTTTTGGATGGATGCTTCTGGTTATGACATTTGCCTGTTTTTGGATTTTGGATTTTGGATACCCAAAAATCTCACACTGCTCTGGATCTCTTATCTCCTGTGTTCCCGGATCCTTACAGAAGGACTCCATCTGCAAATACGTATGAAGGGACCAGCTTTGTGGGAATTGTAGTGGCCTGCGGTGAGGTGCCTATGGGGAAGTGAGAACACTAGTGGAGACCCAGGGAAACACAGACCAGATAATGTGAACCAAGTGCTGTGGCATTTTTCTTAAATGATTAGCAACTTCCATGTTCCCATAGCTTTTGTCTGTTGCTATCTTATTCTATACAGACAAACACAGTGTGCCATCTTCATCAAAGCAAATAAGGACAAGGTGAACAACACAAGCTTCACATTAAATCAATCAGTCATACAACAAATGTTAGTTGTTTTGATATGCATGGTTTACTAATATTTACTTGATTGAAATCTTGATACTGGTAGAATTCAAAACTGTATGGCATTGCCTTGCTGTCGTATTAGGGCGTGTCAGTGTTACCAGGATCTGAATGTGCCAGAAGAGAAGTCCAGTGTAGCGAGGCATCAACAGAGTGAGAAAATCATGGCCAATGTTCTCAATTCCAGTCCTCGCCACCTGCTCGCACATTTGTTTGTTTCTTATCGGGCTTCAGATGTTTGTTGTATTCAAACCTAAATGCCCTGCAAAATGGACATCACAGGATATTCTGCATGATCCAGTTCAAAGCAAAAGTATGTTCCATTCGAAGGTATTGAATGTGCGAGATGTGATAAAAATTGTATTATTTACAATGTATATGATATCACACTTGTCCATGCGTGCAGACGCTGATGCAGCCACAAATACATGAATGAGCATTCCGAAGTGAAGTAAACTTCAACAGATTTCCCCCAGCTCAGGAAGTAGGGGAGCAATGAACACTGTGTAGGGACCATGTCAATGGGAAACACAGTTCATGCACGGTGCTCACTTCTAAATGAGCTGATTATCTGAATTAGGTGTGTTACGAAGAGAGACATGCAAAAATATGGCAGAGTCTGGGGGTGCGAGGACTGGAATTGAATTGTAAGGGACCCACATACCTGGAACTGATCTTCTTGCATGGAAGTCTGAGGCTTAGATCTGAAGTGGATAGCCAAACTTCAATGACCTGGGTATATTCTTGATTGGGGCATCGTAAAGGTCAGCTTGCAACTTTTGCCTCCTGGATTAGCACTGAATTTATCAGGAAGATCCAGTCGACGGGTGCGGAGGCAACATGCGTAAATCCAGAAGCATCTGAATGATCTCCTCGTTAGCGAGGTTAAATGCGCCAACTGGTGTTGAAGAATGGTGAGCTGGGTAGCATTGAGCAGATGACTCTGTGGACAGCTGAACCCAGGCTAATGGATTGTGTGGTGGTGAAGTCTTCTGTTAATCGGGGTCAGCAGAGTGAGGATCCATTTGCAGCTTTATTGAAAAACGTGTCGCACAGGCAGGGCCAATCACCAGCAAACCACAAACAACAGAGAGAAAGCCAATTGTCATCCAAAAACAGGCATAAGGTCAGGGCAGCAGCAAATGAAGAGTTTGGTTGCAAAACGCGATAAACGCCATTTTTTTGACATTTGGATTTTATTATTGGAAATCACTGTTCAGATGTACCTTAATCGCTGACATTAATAAGATTTAAAAATTTACATTTTAAGCCTACTACAAAAAGTTAGTTTTTTCACAAAACGCGATATCTGCCAGCCCAGTTCTTTACAAAGTGCGATATAACGTTTAGGATCTAGAACATTCAGGATGCTGCGCGAGCTCAGGATGTCACGGGAGGAGAGAGTCACCGCCGGTGAAGTGCTCAGAGTTTGCTCAGTGATTTAATGATAATATCAAAACAAAAAAAAACATATATTTTTAAAAGAGGATCAATGGCTAATTAAAAAAAAAACATTTTATTACCATTTTATTGTTTATACTGTAGGCGAGCTGTCAGTCACGTAGGCTACATCTCGATCAAACAGCTGTCTGTCAGTCAGAGAATCAAAGCTCAGAGTCAATCAGAATCAGAATGAGCTGTATTGCCAGGTATGTTACACATACGAGGAGTTTGTTTTCGTGACAGAAGCTCCACAGTACAACAGAATGACAGCGACAGAACATAAAACGCATAATAAAAGAATAAAAAATACAAATAAGTAGATAACGTGATGGATTTCGATGACTGATTGGAGCCGGTCATTTCAGCTGCTGTTGGGCGAAAGAGGAAGGCATCATAGAAAATCATCAAGGAAGAAGACCAAACAGGCAAGGCATTCAGGGGAGGAAAACATCCAAAGATTAATTGCGGTCATCGTGCGACTGCGAGTAATGTTGGTCTGTGTCATGCCGACAAACTGTCAGATGAAGATTGTAGCCTTCAACTTCAAAAACATGTATAAAAACGCTACAAAAGTGGATCAGGATAAAATACTCCTGCGTCTGTCAACAATAAACAAATGCAGCAGGGAACCGAGTCTCCACTGATGTCAAGAAGAAAGCCAGGGAGGTTACAGTGAAATACTGCCCTTTTGTCCTGTGCTCCTCCCCATCACAAGATACCTGTCTGCAAGGCTACATTTCTAAGTGTCCTTGGTAAGTTTATTTTTTAAATAATTTCTACATGTAGCCTGAGTAGCCTATCTGAAGATTTATTATGCGGTTGCACCTATTATTTATAGCCTAAAACCTCACGTTAATTCTTGTTGTTGTTGATTATTATAAGAGATCATAGAGGGCACAGGTTGTTATGGAGAAAATAAACGGTTCTGTTTTTTAAACCACAACCAATAAACTCTATAAGCTATTATTAATTATTATTATTATTACAGTGAAATAATTAATTCAATATGACGGGGCGAGGCGAGCTTGTGTCGCAGACTCGGTGCAACAGAGAACAAGAACTGGTGACCACACGCGGCTCCGCCTGCTCTGATCATACAGGTTTGGGTTTTCAGCAGCGGTGTGGAAGGAGCCTCCACTCTTTCTGTTACAAGGTACAAGTCGTTATCTAACTAACTTAATCTTACTTATCTAAATTGTAACTAATCACAAATAGTCCGAAGCTGTTTAAGGATGGTTGAAATGATAAACATCCTGCAGTTTGTTTGCTCTGACAGCTCAGCTAGCCAGGCAGCGCAAACAGTGCTTTTTTTGTTTTTTTTTATGCCCACTGTCCCTATTGAAGCACAAGCATACAAAGTCTGTACGTTGTTAATCCGACCTTTCATTCAGGGACTGCCTGGATTACTGGCACACGCCATAGTCACATTATGTTTATTATGGCATTATGTTTTTGAATATTATGAATATTTACGATTAATTGATTTATTATTATTAATTTTCCCACTGATGATCCAAAAGATTTCTTCAATTGCCCATCCTTAACCCAGGTGCTATAAACATAGTCTTAAGATGGCCTGTTCAATCTTGGGTAGAAGCCAGAGGTGTAGCCTTTTTCTAATTAATTTATGATTTTCAGGTTCCAGAAAAAAACACAGACAATCTTATTAATACCTTTTCTGTACTCCACAGGTGTTAGTAAAGACAGAGTGTCCAGAGTGGTGAAATACTTCAGTCAACATGGTGAAGCCAGATCAGAGTGCAGGGGTGGAACCAGAAATGTTGATGAGAAGATGGAGAACAGGCAGGCAGTAGTTCAGCATGTGTCCTCATTCATGTGCAAGGCCAACCACTACGCTCGTCGTGGTGCACCTGGACGGAAGTACCTCCCAAGTGACATGTCAGTAACCAAAATGCACCAGCTGTTCCAGGAGCAGAACCACAGGGACATCAGCTACTCCGTGTATTACAATGTTTTCTGCACCTCATTCAACTTGGGATTTGGGCATCCAGCAAAGGACTGCTGTGCCACCTGTATGAGCTTGAGGCTCCGTATGAAAGATCCTCACCTTACTGAGGAAGAGAGGAAGGCAGAGATCATGTCTGTCATGCTCCACCGATGCAGAGCCCCGGTGTTCTACACATTGCTAAATGCAGTGGAGGACACAGTTACTGTCTGCTTTGACATGATGCAGAACCTCTCTCTGCCCAAGTCTCCCACTGGCCAGACCTACTACAGCTTTACATGTATGTGTTTGGTGTTGTGGTCCACCATGGAGAGAGGAGTCTGCAGGCACTGAGTGACTGTCCTCTCTACATGTGGCTTGAAAATCAAAATAGAAAAGACAGCAACATGACCGCCTCTGCCCTGGACCACTGCCTGTGAACCAGTCTAGCCAAAGATGTCCAACAGGCTGGCCATTTTTGGCTCTTTAGTGATTCCTGCTTTGGACAGAACAAGAACAGTACAAAGGTGGGAATGCTGTCCAGCCTACAAAGCACTTTAAAGATGTGAAATGGAGTGCTTCTTCCCTGTCCGTGGCCATAGTTTTCTCCTTGTTGACAGAGTTTTTGGAAGAATTGAGCAGGATATTCGTAAGCAGGACACCATCCTCCTGCCAGACAAATACACCAACATCCTGAAGAAGCATGGCTCTGTGTATGTGTACGGGAAGGACTGGGAGAGCTTTGACCACAAAGCTGCAGCCGAGGCTCTCATACAGTCCGTGCACGCGGTCTTACAAGATCAGTGAAGCCCGGGTGCTGGAGATCGATGGCAAAGGGTTGGGGGTGAGAGCCATCTTCAGCGGTCCCACCTACCAGCACACTCTCCTGAAGAGAGGCAACAACTGTGGCCAGTATAAAGCAGATCCCCTGCCCATGATGACCACAGTGAAGGCTGTGAAGAAGGACATCATCAGCCTGCTTAAAGCCATTGGGTCCCCTTGCAAATGTCGCGGCCTTCTACAATCATGCTTTGGCTGTGACCAGTTATGTCCACAGGGGGGAAGAGTAGACTAAAAGGCACACACTGGCATCTGAAGCCCATGTGACACTCAAGAAATTACACACACACACACACACACAACAAAACATTGATTCACTAGCTTTTCTTAATGGTATTACAGTAGTAGAATATAGCTTAAGGTGGATATATAGTGTTTTGCAAAACAAAACAAAAAAATTTTATGTTGTGTATGTTCTGGCCAAAACTAACTCTTAATAATTATTAATCTTATTATTATTAATCAATCTTTGTATATACTATTCCATATTTATGATGTAATGTTTTTTTAACCAATTTAATGTACAAAAAATTGTGAATGAACTTGACTGTTGATGTCTTAAATAATAATGTCAAATAACCAACGTTTCTCAAAATGGATATATCTTATGTTGTAACGAAACTCTTCAAATATTCAATAAACTGTTCACGAGTACAGGGTCAGGCAGCAAAATCACAAGGAGAAAAGTCCAAAGATTGGGAGTGGGAGGAACCGTGGGAGTCTCGTTTGTGACACCTAGAATGACAGCAAATATTTGATTGTCTATCATGAATAAGATTCCAGACAAAAACAAAAGGCCTTCAGGAAAATGTAAAATATTATTATTAAAAACAAGGAACTGAACTCTAGCACAATGATGTACTTTATGTGCTCCCATGGATGGAGATGGTGTCATTTCCAATTCCTAGATAATTTATAATAACTGTTAAATATTTAAATTTGATGTCTAAAATTTATCAAGATTATTGTCATTTTAGAATTTCCATAAGAATTAGACTCAGTTATTAGTGTATGTTTACATGTTCATGCATTACAAATCATCTTGCACTGTTTCCCAGCCAGCTGCTTGACTTACGATGTTTCTCTTTGCACATACAGTATTATGTGAAGCATTCACATTTTTTTTATAGTTTATGTAAAGGCAAAACTTTATGTATTTATAGTCAATATCTGTCAGTTGGTCCTGTGAGGCTCGACATTTCATTCCACTGTATGTCTACACATGTAGTGGAATTACAATAAAGCTAACTATAAAGCTAACTATTTGCCCCGCAAATTTTGAGCTTCTTGCACAACCACATCCCGCTCTTGATACTTGAGGAAGTGAATGATAACGGGTCGGGCTTTGCCGCCAGGCCCCGGCTTCAGGGCTAGGGTGCAGTGGGCGCGGTCGAGTTCAGGGGTAGAGTTCAATATTTGATCGCCGAGAATCTCCACCAAAACTTGAGGAAAAAAAGCCGTAGGATGAGCACCTTCAATGTTCTCTGGAAGGCCGACTATCCTTGTTGTTTCTTCTAGAACAGCCTTCCAGGTCAACCAGCTTTAGTATGTAGCTTAGTATTTGTTTCAGATAATGCGGCCAGCTCTGCTTTCCATGGCCTTCTTGACTCGTGGAATTTGCAAATGTCTCCGAAGATGAGAGACGCTGTTGGTGGTCGAGTAAGGTGTCCTGGAATTTATCGACCCATTCTTCAAGTTTGGAGAACATGGTGTTGATTTCCACCTGGAACTTAGTCATAAGAGAAACCTCGTGTTTAGCTAACATTTGTGCTAGTGCAGGTAGCACGGTGTTCGGAGGGACGTTCTCTCCTTTCTGGTCCCCTTTTTTTTTGATCTACTGGTCACTCTTTCAAAGCAGCGATGCACTGTCAAATATATTTCAATGTTGGGAACTGGTTTTACACTTTAGTTGGACTGTAAAAAAAAGTTATACACGTAGAGCTTGGGAGCGAAGCAGAAACGCGACTCACTCTGTTATTTCCTTCTCCCCGCTTACAACTTTTTGAGAGAAATAGTGACTAAGGTAATTTACAGGAAAAAAAGTAATTCCATTCAAAAAGTGAAACTTGAATATTATATGAATTCATTACACACAGACTGATATACAGTATAAAGTGGCCTAGCAAATCCTCACAACAAATGCAAATAACGAAATGCGCTGCAAATCCTCACAACACATGCAAATTAAGAAACGCTATAAATCCCACCAAACATGCAATTTAAGAAACTCTGCAAATCCTCACAACACATGCAAATTAAGAAACGCTGCAAATCCTCACAACACATGCAAATTAAGAAACGCTGCAAATCCTCACAACACATGCAAATTAAGAAACGCTGCAAATCCTCACAACACATGCAAATTAACAAATGTGCTGCAAATAGCACTGACCACAATGTAAATGTTTCAAGGATGATGTTTTAAGTTTTATGTTTTAATGTTTTAAGATGGCTAACTTTAATATCCTCAGCTAAATATAAATTCATGGTTAAAGAAAATAAATTTGCAATGCTTCATTAACTGTTTCTTAAAGGGGGGTGAAATGCTCCCGCTCCCGTAT
The DNA here is from genome assembly GCF_003368295.1 of Carassius auratus. Classification (NCBI taxonomy): domain Eukaryota; kingdom Metazoa; phylum Chordata; class Actinopteri; order Cypriniformes; family Cyprinidae; genus Carassius; species Carassius auratus. Next base: position 11,385 of record NW_020527692.1, read on the forward strand.
AGCAGAGCACTGAGAGCACAACAGGCATTCACTGATCAGAGCGAGAGCGTCGCGAAATGTCACAAAAGGAGTGTGTTTTTGGTTGCCAGGGCAAGACAACCCTGCACAGATTACCAAAAGCATTAAGGGACCAGTGGATGGAGTTTATTTTTACAGAGCATCAACGGAGTTGTGCAAGTGTTTTTGTTTGTTCCCTGCATTTCGAAGATGCTTGTTTTACAAACAAGGCCAAGTTTGACGCCGGATTTGCACATTGTTTATTTCTTAAGGATGATGCAATCCCAACGAAAAAGGGTCATGATCGTGTGTTGGAACCGCAGGCGGTGAGTAAAACTGCTTAAAATATCTCTGCCTCCTTGTTAGTGCGTCCGCCTCCCATGCCGGAGACCCAGGTTCGAGCCCCGCTCGGAGCGAGTCGTTGCTGCTGCTGCTCTCGTTCAGTTTCAGCCTCGGGATCTGATTCTGGATCATAAATAAACGGCTGAATCTGACTGTAAGCCATGGTTTGTTTCGGTTGATGGTTTTTTCCTCACGGTAATGTCACAGTTTCCACACGCTCTCAACGCAAAAGCCTACCGGCGCTCGTGATTCTTTAGCTCCGCCCACACGTCCACGTCTCCAGCTGGTCGTGTTTTTCTGGGAAAATCGGTACAGACTATCTTTCTCTTATGAATATAATAAAACTAAAGACTTTTTGGAGTTATGAAGGATGCAGTACTACTCTATAGGTACTCAAGATTAACAGGATATTGAGTGAAAACGAGCATTTTCCCCCATTTTAATTTGGATGTGTTGTGGGGATTTGCAACACTTGTGTTGTAAAACTGATGAAGATGTTTTTCTTCATTTGCTGGTGTGTTTTTTTTTCACTTTGCATGTGTTTTCTTAAGTTGCAACGTGTTGAGCTCTCTTGGCCACAGTA
>NW_020527693.1:0-60463 GCF_003368295.1 Carassius auratus
CCCTGGCAACAGTAAAGAGTTCGAGGCACGTATTTTCACTTTTGATACAAATCTGTCATCCAATCAGATGCCGCATTGCTCTGTTTTCCTCCTGTCTGCTGTCAGTTCTAGCCAATCAGATGATTGAGCCTCACTTAACCCCGCCCTATCTTTTGTTAAAAACCTAAAGTGAATGCAGGCATCAGTCTAGAGGTCCTTTGGCGTCAAACGAGTGAAAGTAACTTTGTGTTGCTTACTTACACAGATGTTTCTTGATCGTGAACAGTATCAAATCCCAAGACTTTCAGAACGAACATTTATAACCAACGTTGTCACAATGCGGAATACAACACTGACTGTGAATATGAGAGAAGACTGTTTAGCTACAGAGATTATAGTGCTCAGTTATTTTGTTATTGCTCATGAAAAATATAGGCTGCTATATTACGCAAAACTACCATTTTAAAAAATAGTTTTAAAATATTACTTTTATATTTTCTTTATTTAATATAGCCTATTAAATAAATAAATAATATTTGGAATCTTGTAATAAAATGATTGTGCTGACGTGAAAAGAGATTAAGTCGAAATGGTATGCATGAGTTTATGTGATTATGTAATTATTGTGCTGGTGTTAAATATGTTAATTGTTGAGCAGTTTTGTAACACCAGAGGTTTGGTGGCTGCTTTGAGTGGGCAATGAAATCTAATTATACATACCCATACAGTGTTATTATGTGATGACTCATTAAATGCATGGTATGTTAATGTTATGATATGACTTTTAAAACTTGAAATAACTCTGCAATCCCAAAGTACTTGTATAAATGGAAAGCCCTTTTATTACAGTGTTTTTGCTTCTAAATTAAATTTGTATAGGCTTCATATGGAGCTGCTTATCTAATATTCTAATCAACCTTTCGATATATGCTGATGCTTGCCTCACTTTAGCAACAGTCCTTCTGGCATGTCTCCTCCATCCTCACTCCTTTAAGATATTCTGCCCTATATACAGGAGCTATCTTCATCCATTTAGTAGTCTCATATGAAGTAAATTGGACCTTGAGTTGAGCCTCATCCCTGAGCTTCTCCTCTGTGTACAGCAAGCCAAATCCCTTTTACCAGTTATGAAGTGACATGAACTCCAGCGCATTTCACTTCCAGCCTACATGACCAACGGTGCATGATGCTGGGATGTAGCTCCTAAATATTTCCTCTCGCAAAGCTGACTGTGAGAAACATATTTTAGAGTTTAACTATTTATTATGCATTGGAATATTTATTGCACACGATTATAGGCATTAATCGCTCAAAGTCTTTTTTTTACATAATAAATATATAATAATAAAAATCGAATTTGCAAAAAAAAAAAAAAAAAAAAACGTTAACGACTTCTTAAGGCTTTCAGAACTGTCAGAAAATGGTGAGACCACATTAAATATGATATCCTCACGTTTTCATTTGAGTTTAATACGGTGTCTTAAGAAAGGGTGGTAGCAACAAGGGGTCTGTCTCCACCCATTCACTGCTTTCTCTGCAAAAAAAAAAAAAAATGTAATGTGCACAGTAGACACTAGAGGTCTGCAAGTGTCATATGGCATCTTATAACTGATTTTCTATAATGTAACACTGGATGGCGCTGGATCACAGTCAGATGTTGTACAATATGTTGCACAGGGTCAGTAATGTCTGGGTGAAGGATGTGCATGTATTAATGATGGTGATGATTAGGGCAAATTAGTCATTAGTATGTCATCATTTGAAATGTAAAGTGTTTTAACTCAGTTAAATGACAAAGGGATAGTTAAATTGTCAACATTTACTCCCACATCACATGTATGACTTTTGCTTTCGTGGAACAAAAAATAAGATATTTTTTAAAAATCTCAATTTTTTTTTCTGAGGTGGTAAATTTAGTGTTAAGTAGCTGTGAATACAACATGAGAGTCATGACTGGATTCTGCTCTGAAAGAGGGTCATTGTGCTTTGACTTGGATATAAGACTCTGAAAGAAACCCCATGTAGTTAAGACAATAACTATGCAGGCATTCAGGTTTTGTTTTGTAGGCTTCGTGCAGCCATTTTTGTACACTACTTTGTAATCTTCAGGCTCCTTCACACTGAAGAACTGACAGCATTTGCTGGATTTGAGAGGTAAGAAAAACAAACCTGCAAGTGTTATATTATGTTCTTTTTAACTTCTAAGAAAAGCAGAACCCCCCCCCCTCCCTCCCCAAATTATATTTATCATAACATTGTAGACAGTGCAGGTCTGAAATGCTTAATCTTACTCTTGGAAATTTACTTTCATATGAACTAGTATGTATTTTATGGTACTAGTTTTTTTGTTTGTTTGTTTGTTTTATTACATTAATCAAGTGATTAATCCTATAATGGCAAGTAAATGTTTATATTTTATTATTAACTAAAGATACTTAATCCAGAAGAGACGTTAAACTAATCACTAACAACTATCAGTTGTTGTTAGTAACATTTCTTATGTGATTTATGTGCATTATGTCCATGTAATGACTAGTAAATGGCTATTTTATAGTGACATTTTGTTAATATTTGTTAGTGACAATTTGCCAATATTTGAAAATGGAATAGATATTTGCATTATTGTACAATACTAACAGCAACTACTTCAGTTCAGTTTATACAGCAACAACAAAACGTTGACCAAAGTGCTTTACAATAAGAAAAATGATTCCACAAACAGAAAACAGCAGTAGGCTTTACCAGATAAAACGTCAAAGACAATACAAGTGGAAACCATTGCCTCAACACACTGCAGTCTCAAAAGCTAAACATAAAAAATTTGCCTTCAGACGTCTTTTAAAAAATCTTTGGAGTAGGAGCAACTCTAATGTGAAAAGGAAGACTGTTCCATCTTTTTGGAGCCAACATGGCAAAGGCCCGATCATCACCCCTTCGCTTGTACCTTGACCTCTGAACAATTAAAATATATTGGTCAGAAGATAAAGACCTAGCAGGTTTGTGTACTTGCAGAAGCTCAGACAAGTAAAAGGGGGCTAACCCCATTCAAAGACTTATATAAAAACTAGGAGCTTAAGGTCAATCCTGTACTGGACTGAAAGCCAGCAGCATTCTGTTGTGATTGCAAACAATTTAGAGTTATTTGACAAACACCCACATGTAATGAATTGCAATAATAATACAAAACAATAATAATATATTTAACGACTGCATTTATGAGTTTATCGAATATGAGTTTATTTTCAAATAATACCCCTAGATTTTTGACCACAGGTTTACAAAAAGGAGTCAGCTCACTTAAATTTGATAGTTCAGGAGCGTTAGGACCTCCAAACCAAACAAGTTCTGGCTTTCTCTCATTAAAATGTCAGTTCTATAGATCTTCATTACAGGCTACGACTACTGGATAATTTATAAATTCAAAATAATTACTTGTAGCATAAAACTACTTATAGCTTACTAGTTCGTCTCAAGGACTAAGTTAAACGGGTTTCATATAGTGCTCAGAGTTACGTTTTTGCCCTGGTGTAATCCACTTATGGCACGTCGATGTAATTTACAAAACAAGATCGTTACAAAGTTTCTAATGCCAGCTAGAGCAGGGGCGGGTCTACGTGGTGCCCGGGTTCAAATCATTCAAGTATAGGTCTCTGCAGGAAAGTAATGGGAGTTACAAGATCAAGGTGTTTTTACACCATGATACCTGATTGGATGATGTAATAGCGACATTAGGTTTAGGGGTGGGGTTGGGTAAGGGGGATCATTTAGATTTCATGATTCAGAAAAACCCAGCAGTTTGAAAACACCCACATGGTGATAAACGCCCACTTTTGCTCTGCAGAGACGGTCCAATCATTCCTTAATCACGTGACAGGCCCATACAATATTTCTGACGTTTCTGTCACTGTTTTTGTTACTGTTTCTTCAGGATCTGTGGTGTGTTATTATTTTATAAATAAATAAAACCTTGTTATAAATAAAATATTGATTAATTTGTCTTTTTGACTGTCTATCAGCAAATAAACACTAGGCTATAATAATATAATAATCCAAATATTTATAGCCTAGTTTAATTTTTAATCCAGTTTTGAGTTTGCTGGTATAATAATTGCTTTTCCTAGGCAGACTTGACAAATTGGTCTAATGTATGTCTAAGACGCTTGGACATGGTGACATAAATTAAAAGCAAATAAAATTTTGAATCCTAAACAAGTAACACTACAGTTCTATAGTATATGAAGGGTGAACTCAAAAGACATAAATCATACAACAAGGTAATTTTTGAAGATTAGAATCCACTGAAAAAAAAAAAAAATCAAAGTGATGTCGCCATCGAGAGACGACTCGTTCTTGCTGGTAGGTAACCTTTATGTATGGTTTAATTTATTTGTATGGTTTTCTCAGATCAATGTTTTTACCCCGTCAGGCTCTGCTCGCGTTGGTCGTGGTTGATTTCAATCGAATGTTCAGTCAACGTTTAATAAAACACAATAAAAGTAAAATATGCTGGGCGCTATCAAACAATAAACAGTCATGGTGATTTGCATATTTTGTATCAGTTTATTTTGTGACAGTGACCACAAAGATTGCACCAAATGGCAATTTGCACAGAATGTTCCATAATAATAATTGTCTGGTGACACGTTACTTGTTAATGCGTGAGAGTAAATCAGTTAGATAGTCAAATTGTCAGGCCTAACTTAGTCATTTACACATGAAATGACATGGATGCATTCTGTGCATTTCATTCATCAATATTTTTTTTTTTGAGATTGAGAATAACAGACACACATACCATGCCATGAAAAGAAGTAAAGATATGGGAGTTTCTTTTCAATAATTTTTTTTGTACATTTATTCTCAAATTTAACTTAATGGATATATACAGGGATGACAAAAAATACATTAATCAGAAATGTGCTTTATTACTGTATTTGTTTACAGTAACTTTATTCAAGTAAAAAAAAAAAAAAACTAAAATCAACAGGAATTACGTAGGCTAATATACTGTAAAATTTTTCTTTTTTTTTCCTTTTTTTTTGTCACTGGCGGCCACCCCATTTGGATGCAGTGCCCCAGCATGCCCCCCCCCCCCCCTAAAAATGCTCTAGACACGCCCCTGAGCTAGAGGACAAGGTAGATTTCATCAGCATGTGTTGTGATACGTACAGCAGTGCATGCACGCATGTGGCTGTCAGCACTGGAATAGGGGGGAGTTCCTACAATTTGGGACCGCCCTCTGGATGAAGCGGAGCCATTTACCACAGCAATGCCAACCCAATCCGAGGCTGGGGAAATGCACATTGCACGCTCCTTGCGAAGACCCATGGCAGCACAGAAAAAAACGGTGCGAGACCTACGGAGCGATGGCACCGCCGACTGATGCGTCTCCAGCACCGCCTCACGGATCCCAGGAAAAACCGCTCTTGGGAATTTTAAATAATCATTGATTTTGCATTTTCGACTGCATCAGATCCGCTCACGCCAACAAAACGTGACTGGAGCTGATTTATCTGATGATGACTTTCTAGAATAGACTGTTCAGTTTTGGCCATCGCTACACCGACTGAAGATCCGATCCATCATCGATACATTAATCGCAAGTCCATCACCGTGGTGCTTCAATTCCCCTCTAGACACCGGAATACGAGCATCTGTGGTTCGCAGGATCCAGCTGCACCAGCTCTGTAGTATTCCAGCATCCTTCCGCCACTGTGCATCATCATCATCATCATCATCATCATCGCGCCCTGCAGCTCCATCGCAAGAGGGAGGATCCGCAGAGGAGCTCTCCGGGTAACACTTCACACATTCAGAGGATGCTTTGGGTGTAAAATAAATAACGATGGGAAAAGATCAGGAATTACTGCAAGCGGTGAAGACTGAGGACCTGATGACGGTGCAGAAGATCCTGCAGAGGCCCAAACCTGGGAAAGCAAGTAGGTTTGGCTTGATTTAAATAAAAAAATAATTTAAAAAAGCATTTACGTTATTGCTTGCCATGTTGTTATGGCTGATAGTGGCAAGAGAGATCGTGAGTAGTTGGATCTACTTTCAGATGAGAAGGCAAACACTTACCTTTAATTATGGCAAGAGCTGTTTAGATTTCACCCAAGCGGTTTGGAGATAGCAAAATATGTTGTGTTTTGAGTGCTGATGTCCTCATCAAGTTTCTTAACTAGCTTAACCATCAAGGTCAGTCATTTTGGTGCACGTCTTGGTTTCGGTGGTCTAGACCAGTAAGGACATTCATTACTTGACTGAGCTGGTCTTTTCAGCAGGAGAGAGGTTCCCAATGTGATTATGGAACACATCCGATCCTGATGAACATCACATCTGCTTGAATTCACGGTTATCAGTGAATTTTGAATAAATTCCAGTTATTCACTTGATTTGCAATGTGCAAGTTATTCTGATGTTTTCAGTGCTGTTTGTGCATGAGCGTTATATGCACATCAATGAGCATGTTCTGGAAATTAATGTCTTTCAGGAGGCAGAAAGTCCTAGACACAGCTGTCTGGTAAATATGAAATATTTTTGTAGTTGAGGAAAATAGAAAAATAAAAAATTTCCCCAGTGAGACCCTGATTTGCTTGAAAGTTTCATATTTTCAGTTGAAAAGCAAGTGTGAACATTTATATACCCACCTGGATTGAGTATCTCATTGAAGTTCTGCTTTGAACACCACAGACTGAGGTGGCTGCATCTCAGAATGCATTGTGCTGGCCTGCTTTCTATCTCCTCCACCGCATCTGTGACATTATCAACAGCGTCTCACACAACAGCTCGACTGAGATTTCTTTGTCTCACATGCCTGTCTGTGCAGAGCGTGTTCGGATTAGAAGAACCCTGGGGGCTCAAGGAAGAGAGCCACGGCCGTCACGACGCTCCTCTGAGTACCAGGCTCTGTCTCGGCACTCGTCTCCTTTCCCCCCCTTGCCCGTGCTCCAGTGTGGCAGCAGCACACTCCTGCTCGGCTAAACACTGCCCCCTGTAATGATGGGGCGAACGAGCATGAGGTGCATCCACATCACTGCACTTTCACAATAGGAGAGAGAGAAACGAGCTGCCAGTGAGCTCCATCACTTGGCTTCATGCCACTGAAGCAACACACAGATTTATGATGTAAACTATGACAACTTTTTGGCACTGAATGTGTGTGAGGCTGCTCTGTGGGAAAAACACTGACTGTGATATAATCTTGGAGTACTATGTCTTTTATAGTCGGTTGTTTCAGGTCATGATTTGTTATTGTAAGTCATTGCACTTATATTATGAAGAATACAGATGTTTTGAGAGCTGCTCTTTAATAAATCTGTGTGGAGTTCATATGTTTATGAAATGAAGTAGAGCTTTACAGACACGTTTTATGTATTTCACACAAAAACAATCAGCTTCTTTAAACTGAGAGTAAGACACCTTTTGTAAAGTGTCTTTAAGCTCGGTAAAGCTCCACCACAGTATTGGAAACACAAAGCTACCCAGAAGCCAATTAGTTCCAGTCACAGTAACTGCAGTCTCCTGCTTGACAGTGATTGGTTGTGCTGGATGCTGTCTGGGCTCTGTATCAAAGATTTGGTCAATTGACTGAAATACTGTACCTGCTTGTGTTTTGTACAAAAAAATCTAATGATAAAAACCATTGCTTTTTCATTCAAGATAATATTGAATGTAGCTTTGAACAACCAAGTGGCTGGTAGCTGGACCTTTTGGCTTTGAATGCATTTTTGTTTTACCAAAATACATCTGGAGATGCACATGATTCTTAAACATTGAAACATTTACAGAAGATGGCAGATAGTGGTTCCTTTATACATTTGTAAACATTTTAGTATTCATTTAGAGTGTATTCCAGGCTGGTGCTAGTACATTTACATTAATACAGCATTTAATTTAATTACAAATTAAAAATGAACTCCTAATGAACAGAAGCAGAAAATAATGTAGCAGCATTGTGCGGTAGAATTACAGTTATTATCTGTGTATGGAAGTAATCTTTCATTTCTTAGTAACACATTTAAAGATGAATTCTAATGGTTTGGTTTCCTGTGCTGGTGCTCAGGTTCCCATCATGCATTGTGTCATTAATAAACAATGGAGTTGCATTTTCAGGTTTATTTTGTTGTTGTTGTTGTTGTTGTTTTGTTTCTGAAATTGTTTAATTGTGAGGTTTGTATGCTGTTGTCGAATGTTATCTGGTAGTGCATACTTCTGTACTCAGTATTTATGTACATTATTGCCACATTATGTGTTATGATCTTAAAATAGCATGCATGCATCTTGCAAAATATTGGCGGTGTTGATGATGGGAGTTCAGAAAACATCATAAAACATCCCCAAAAAACTGAAACGAAGCTGCTGGCCAAGCTCATATTTGCAGTCACTGCCAGTCAATATTAAGAAGGTGGCGTGGAGCCCTGTAATCATTACTTCCACTGCTTAGTGTGATGATTGAATTACAGTGCAGATGGCTTTAAGTGAGTCGCAGAGAGAGAGAACGAAAAGAGGAAAGAGTGCTGGGAGGGAAAGCAAGGGAAGCAGAAATAAGACTGCAGAAAGCCATCAGTTACTCTGACTCTCGTGCAGATGTCTCACGTCAAGGCATTTGTTTCTCAATGGGGGTGAACCTGTTTTTTTTTTTTTTTGTTGTCCATTAATCTGCAGTATCATGGTCTGTATACGGAGGTGTTAGTGTGTATATGAGCCCAGAGGGAGCGTGAATTTGAAAGAGTGTTTCCAGACGATATCTGCACAGCATTTTTCCATGTATTCAGCACATTCTCCACCTTTTCCACAAGCATTCGCTGCAGAAGCCTACAGAAAGAGCAACTGGAACATAGTATATCTCATTGCAGTAAATGGCTGATAGTTTCATTAGAATGAAGCGAGTGCAGAGCGTGACTCACATACTGATGAAGACATGACGGGATGGGTTATCTCTTCTCCACCTCTACAACCTGTTCACATATCCCAGCAGCAATTAGAGCCGAGCTATTTTAGCAGTCGAAACATATGGGGTCCCTAAGGAGAAAAAAACTCTGATGGTTGTAGGCCTCGCTCATTCTGCTTTCCTATGCCGGCTTGATTCCGGCGTTTTGGAGTGAAACAAATCTGGTGAGAAAATGAATGCTGTTGGGTTGAAGTGCTAGATTGATGGATGACTCTCAGCTCACAGAAGTAATGATACTGTTGAAATTGGTAGGATGTGGTTGGAGGATGTTTTTTTTTCAGCATATTTATAAGCTCAGAGCTCAACGGGTTTGTCAGGTGGTTGGAAATCCTCTGTAGTGGATATCCATGGAGATATCTGACATACTGTATGTGTGACCGTCCAGGACACGTGTAAATGTAATGTGGGTGGTTGACATGACACAACATGATATATTCAAAGATTATATAACAAAATCAGAGTTCAGTAAGTACTCAAAGCATCAAAATATTAATTTGCAGTGATCCTCCCATGATGTTTTCTCTTTTCCCTCTTGAAAACTAATAATGAAATTAAATTCTAATTTTAAAATTAAACAATATGAAGGCATTTGGGTCAGTTCAGGAGTAGTGAAACAACTGGTTAAGTGTGAAAGAGTTGTTTTTGTAGTGAATGTGTTTGGGATTGGTTCAGAAATTAAGCCATATGGCATCATAAGACAGTCACACATTATTTTAACATTATTATTTAAAAAAATCCTGATTTGTTCATATTCAAGCTATGTGTTATGAATTTCATGCATTTGATTAGATATAAAAATATTAGTCTAAGTAATCGGTGATTTACTTCCAAAAATGATATTTATTTCGTTGCCTTTGAGTTGAAGCAGCATTTGACAACCACAAAGCGGTTTCTTTTTTATTATTATTATTATTTTATAGTATAATTGAATATTTATATAGTATGATATTCAAAATATGTTTTCAAAAGCAAATAATCAAGTTTATTTGATTAATAACTGCTAATTAGCATGTAAAATGTTCTCTCTGTCATTGTGAGGCTCAATTCAATAACACTGAATTACAGTGTTAATGAATGAAGTATAGTTTTCATACAATTCGTACAGTTTTCATAAAGTTTATATGCATTAAATGTCATAAACAAACAATAAACAACTTTTTTCAGCATTTATTTATCTAGGCTAATGTTACTTTTCTGTTGTTCTTTAATTCATGTTCCTTCATAATGCGTCAGTGTTAATTGATATTACTTCAAATGCATTAGTATACTAAACAGGATTAATAAATGCCTTAAATGTATTGTTAATTGTTTTTAATTTTTATTTGCTATTTCATGGTGCATTAATTATTGCATTAACTAATATATCTTCACTGGTCTCTTATAAATATATACAGTATAAATGTAGTTCTGCCAAACCAGATTTAAAAAGTTGTAGTTGTAGTGAAAAGTGATCAGGTATCAGTTATCTCAGTATTTGTAATACAGCAATAGTTCACTGAGAGAATGCCAGCCACCCATTGTCCTGTTTTTTGCCTTTGTCCCCTGGAGCATTTACAGCACATGACCTTAATCTGGGGACCTGACCCACATAATCCTGAAGGTAGAGGGGGCGACTGAATTCTTAAGCACATTAACTGTTGCTGATTCCTCCCAGCATGCTCCTGCACTAGTCTGGTATGTATAAATGTGCCTATCACTATCACTTTGATCAGACTCCCCAGCACGGTGCACATTAAATCTGTTTACATTTCGTTATAATAGCCTTAAGTGTATAATTATGTTGTTTTGATGATAAACCCGTAGTATTCATACATAACAAAATCAACTAATTGATAGTCCAAAAGGTCAAAAAACGCCCTGGTACAGTTTTGAGAGTCGTGAGAAGAAACAGGAGATGAAGACTTACAGCTGTTATGTAACCTCACACAGTGAAGTCGTGGGTATAGTGGAGGTGGGTGGACAGAGAGAGAGGCTGGGAAGTGGACCGTGTGTTTTGTCATTTCTTATATGCCGCAGTGCTAAAGAATATCACCGGAAAACCGGAAATGATTATTGAAAATGAATTTTGAGAATTTGAATAAATGCAACTTTAAATGCACTACAGCACACATGGTTATGAATACGTTGCAGTGGTGTAATGTTTAGGGTTTTTTATGACAATTTTAACACTTTTTTTAACAATCCAGTCCTTCAAGTACCTTCTTATTTTTTCCTAATAAAATATCCTGATTCACTCTGAAATATATTCCATTCAGTTACCTCAGAAACAACATTTCTGCTAAACCTTCTTAGTTGTATACGTTTCTAATGAAGGCAGTGCAGCAGTCATTTGTCATAATGCTCAACGCAAATAAACAGATTTATTGAGCGACTGACTAAGAAAGAGTGACTCAGTAAATCCGGTGTCACTGAAAAGAAAGAATCCTGATTGATATTGCGGATCTTCACATCCAGATGTTGGACTGGGGTGAGCTGAGCGACAGGCAGGTGTGAGGAGAATTGTGTCTGCCTGCTGAGAGAGAGTGCAGATGTCTCTGTCTGCTGGCACTACAGTCTGCTTGGGCTACAACAGATGATCAGATCACATATCCAGGAAACCTGAATCCATCTGATCCATACGGACTAAGGCATGATTCAAGTTTCTGTCTGGAGTGTGCATGAGGCGATCTGGCTTGATATGTGCTCACAGGCGTGTAGCAGCTATTATAATTGAGGAGGAAATTTGCACAATATAGGGATGCATGATCAATTGGTACCATGTCATGTGTAGTCAAATGGAAAAGTTATTTTAAATTGTAGAACTATTATATACATAAGAGACTTCTTTAAAAGAAATGTATATATATTCACAGTATAACGTTGTGATGCCTAAATTGACTTTGAGCATCCGCTTTGCAAAAGAAGAAGTAGTGAAGATGGGTTTGCCATATTGCATTATAGGAGATGCACTGAATATTAAGTTATGCTGCTGTGAAGGTTCAGAACAGGTGGGCCTGTTCAGGGAACAGAATATTTTTCTGACAGAATTTCAGACATACTGTCAAAATAGCTTCCCACACATTTTCCAAGAGTGTCGTCCGTGCTTTCCTGTCTCCCAACTGTAGGATTGTTTCATTTTTATGATTTTTTTTCCTATTCAATAAACCTCTTGGCGCTCATCAGATCACACTTTCCCAAAGGGTGCGAGTGGAGTCAGGCATTTGTCTCAGCCACGGACTCAGTCTGTTGAGGAAATGGATGTTCCTCCCCCTCGTGACATTAATCTTCCTCCCAGTGTAGCTCCAACTTATTTCAATCCAATCCAGTCTGTGAATTAATTCTCTCCACTCAGGCCCGCTTTTAATAAATCATAACTCGCACTTTGTGTTAAATTAGTCACGCGCATGGCAAAGGTTTCAACTCTGAACTGTTTTCTTTGCCTATTCTCTTTTAGCGATAATGAATTTTCTAATGGATTCCTGATGATGTCATGTATCACATCACTCAAGCAGATGGGATAAAAACACATTTTCCCAAGCTTTTCCACTTGAGGAGTCCACATGGCTTGAAAAGGCAATTAATGTTATTAAAAGAGTCAAATTTTCCTATTTGTTTTTTTCAACCTTTTTTGTTCTAACTCGCTATGCACAGACCTTAGTAAAAGCTTTACTGTAAAAATGGATCTAATGGAGCTGTATTGTAGAGTTATTCAGCCGTCATTGTTTCTACAATAAATAAAGGGCTTGTAGATGCTTTAATGAGAACAATCAATAGCATGTTCGCATGAAGATGAAATTGTTTGTGTTGTCTGATGTTGAAGGTTAAAAAGAGTATCATGGAGACTGTCTACATTTGCTATTTGACAACTGAAGCCTGTTTACACTAATTTAAGTCTCTAGTCATTGTGCTATTGGTTTGTAGTAGGTATTCATGCTCCATACCATGATACCGTATCTAACTGTATCTGCACTGCTATTATAATCACCGTATTTATTGTGTGACACACATCCACTGCTCATTTGCATAAAGTTCATTGTTGCTTATGTCACCAGAAATGCTGTCAGGACCCTTTGCAAATCACTGTCAGTGTGAACTCCCCTTTTAGACGTAATCTGCTGTCAGCTTGATTCTTAGGAGGACTTTAAAAGAATTGGCAGTAAGAATTAGCACCGAGAGCTCCATCGGTTCTCTTCAGGACTGATTCTGATGAAATGCACTGCTGATCCTCTGCTAGTCATAAAATAGCTTTGTGTTTCTGTGGAATCATTGCTGATTTTATCCACAGATTCAACCATTATGATTGCGTTTTCATCGAAGATGCAGTGCAATGCTATTTGTTTTATTGTCTGTTATTTGTCATGTTTTTATTTGTTTTATGTAATGCTAAGTACAGCAAATTGGCCAGCAGTTGTTTAAATAGTGCTTCATAAATAAAGTGACACTGACATTGACATTAATGCTTGAGCTCTTTAAAGTAAGCTGGATTCAGATTTTCAGTGGTTTTATAGCTCTTAAGTTGGAAAAAAATGTTCTGAAATAGAATTCCGAGATATTGTTCCTTTTGTTGATATCATTATAGTCATGTTGTGTTGACTTACTCTCATAGAATTAGAACGATAATTAACTTAGTTATCGTTATAGTTATTGCCTTGGGTGCAGGGTTATTAGTGTTAAATCAAACTATTAAAAATATTCTTGTTAATTTCAATTAAGATGAAATAAAAAGTATAAATATTAGATCTTAAAATTAAGTTTAAAACGTGCTTAAACATTTTTTTTAGCTGGACATTTTTTTTAAACATTGATAATATTAATACTTGTATTAAAACTATTATTAAAATGAAAACTAAAAATATAAAAACGCTGATTAACATTTTTATAAAAACTTTATTATAATTGTTAAATTGTAAATAATACTAAAATAAATCTCAGTACCGTGGCGTGAATGATCTTCAATCTAAAATGCAAATATCCTTCCTGAATGTAATGTGGTGATAACAAAAGTAAAAGAGAAATAAGATGTAGGTTGAATGCTCTACTATTTAACCCTTGTGTCATATTTACTTTGCATCATGCACAGTATGTCAGAGTTGTCCATTGAGAAAAGGTCTTATCATGATTGTGGATTTCTGCCCCACGGGTTATAATTTTCAACTGGTTATTAATCAGGATGAATTTCATCACAACTGACCCAGTGACTGTATGTTATCTCAAATCTCATCAGGCTCTGCAGGTTGAGGCTGTTTCCCAGCAATCCTAGCTCTACCCTACTGGACTGGTGGGCTGTTCGCTGCCCTAATGAGATTGGTTCAAAGATCAGACTGCTTCTCCTGTGTGTGTGCTAATGGTGCCCAACCGGGCAGCAGAGAGCAGGCAGATGGTCTCGTTCAGCTCTGTGGCAGTGATCAAGTTTAATATGTACTGCATGGAGCTGGGCATACATTCGTCCAGAAGCAGCTCTGGATAACAGATGCCTTGTCCTGGGGATCTGTCAGGCCCATCCTGCTTTCCTTATCACTTGCTGTCTCTCTGCTCTCTATTTCAAGATTCAAAGATTCTAAGAACTTTATTAATCCCAGAGGGAAGTTGATATTTAAGACAGATGCCTTCGTCTTGCAGTCATGTGTGGGTAGAGAAATACCTCTTGCACAAAATTATACTTTACATTTTTTGTTGAAACTGTAATTTAACTTGCTTTCAACAAAGATGGCTTTTAGTCTCACATATTTGATATGAGCATGTAATGGAATTTGCGATTGTCTTTTCATCCCTATTGTGACATAAATCTAAGTGGAACAGCTTTTTGAATGAGAAAAAAGAAGATGCGTCATTGCAAAGGGGCGTTCATGTTTAATTAAATATTTTTTAAAAAGTAACATGCTGCATGGAGGAATAACAATGTATTATTCCATTACAAATAGAAATTGTGAGTTTTGTTCCCATGGTGACTTTAAAAGTATAGTGTAAAAACATGAAAATCCCCTCATGCCATTCCAAACCTTTATGACTCATAATGTTCCTCTTCAGTGGGCTTTTAAACATTGCAATGTGAACTTGAGAACCCTATTTATGAATGAATCATTAAGACCGGATTTGTGAACTGGATTAACCAATTCATTGAAAAATTCAGATTCAAAAGAATGTTTAGTGACTAATCAAACTTCACTACTGCTCATGAATGAACAAAGAAGAGCTGAATAGTGACTGAAATTTAGATTTATTTTCATTGATGTTGACACGATATTTGGCATTTTTCATTTTTGTTAATATAAATCAAGTTGAAATATTAATGTTATACTTTATTATACAATACAAACCTAATTCGAGAGAAGCTGGGACATTTTGTAAAATGCAGTAAAATCTGTGATTTGTTCATTCTCTTTAACTTTAATTTCATAAACAATGCACAAAGAAAAAAATAAAGATTTCCAAAGTTTTCACTCAGCAGTATAAATGTATTTTGCAAATGGGAACAAAGTTTGATTTTGATGGCTGCATCACTCTCCAAAAAAGTTGGGACAGAGGCACGTTTAACACTGTCACATCAACCTTCCTTTTAATTACAATGTTTCATTGTTTGGGAACTGAAGATAAGAATCGTTAGTTTTGCAAGCAAAATGTTTGTCCAGTCTCGCAAGTCTTCAAAAGCTCAGCAGTCTGTGATTGTAATTGTCTGATTCTCCTATTCATAACTGGTCATACATTTTCAACAGGAGTCAGATCTGGACTGCAGGTAGGCCGTTCTAACACATTCACTCTGTCTCTACGATACCACGCTGCTTTTGCACATGCAGATTGAGAGCAGGCATTGTCTTGATCTAATAACCATAGACTTCTCATGAAAGTCATACTCTTGATGGCAGCATATGTCTCGGTACAATCCCAGTATGTGCCTCCATGTCAATAGTACCTTCTCACATATTGAAGTCACCCATGCTGTTTGCTCTGCTGCACCCCTATATCATGACAAACCTTTGCTTTGCTTCTGTTGCTAATGAAAATCTGGATGGTCCCTTTGGTCTTTGGGACTGAGATCTTGAAAACCCTTTTTTTCCCAGAAACAAGTTGAAATGTGGACTCATCTGAGCACAGCACACATTGTCACTTGACTTTTTGACTATCTGAGTTGAGCTCTGGCCCAGAGAACCCGGCAGCATCAAGCATATAATTGATTTACGGCTTTCTCCAAGAGTAACAATTCAAGTTGCATTTCTTGATGCAGCAGCAGACTGTGTTCTGTGACAGTAGTTTGCTGAAGTACTCCTGAGCCCATGTGGCTATATTGAACACCGCAGCATGAGGGTTTCTTATGCAGTGCCATCTGAGGGCTCAAAGATCAAGCAAATTTTCCTGCCTTGCCCTACATGTACTGTGATTTTTCTGGATTCCCTGAATCTTTTCACAATATTATGTATGGTAGTTGGTGAAATGCCTAAATTCTTTGCAATTTTGCACTGCAAATGTAATTTTTGATTTGTTTGACACTTCTCTTGTGAAATTGAGTGTGACGAGCCATGATCCAGCTTTGCATGCAAAGAATGAGATGCTCCTTTTATATCCAAACATGATAACTTGACCTAATACCATTTTACCCGTTTACTGTGAACTGTTTCAAAACAGTTTTACGTGGATATTCTATAACCTTTTCACTTTTATTTTGCCTCTGTCCCAACTTTTTTGGAGAGTGATGCATCAAAAACAAAATTTCTTCATATTTACAAAATACATTTACACTGGTCAGTAAAAACTTTGGAACTTCTTTGTACTTTTGTCATTTAAGTAAAAGTTAAAGAGAATTAACAAATCACAGATTCTTGATTTTATTGCATTTTACAAAATGCCCCAACTTATCTGTCATACACAAGAAATAAAGTCGCACTGTATTTTAAGGTCCAATTCTCATCAGTAGCAAACCATTAACTACAACCTTTACCTAAAAAAACGAATCATTAAGGAAGTTGTTAAGGATTAGGGGTGTAGAATATGGTCATGCAGAATATGTGCTTTATAAGTAATAATAAATAGCCAATATGTTTATAATAGGCATGCTAATATCAACTATTGTGACAATTGGTCCGAATATTAAAGGGTTATCAGAAATCATTTTTTTGGTGAAACTCTTTTAAAAGTACAAATCAGGAATATAACAAGTAAGTGTTAGATACAAACAAATCCATGGTAAACCGAATGTAAAATTGAGCCGACTGCTGGCATTGTCTTTATTAACAAAGCTTCACAGCTAACAATTGAAATACTATATTCCCAAGCTCATTCATATTTTGTTGTGTCTTTTGATTCTGATTATCTCATTGTATGTCTGTTCACCCCACCCTGAGACCTATATCCATGGAGATTACTTACAAAAGTGGGCTATTGTGGCAGCTTGAACTTCCAGTTTCAGCCAAGAGTCAGTTTCATTGTCAGTGCCCTTGTTTGAATAGACGAGAAGCCACACTGATAGCGCTGCATGAATATATGAGGAATGTACTGAATATATTAGCAATGCACTGCAAGCTCCTTATCAACATCCGGCTATCAGTGTGCTCTATCTTAGAGAACAGCTCCAGCTGCTAGCTAAAGTGCAATGTTAAGCTTAAGTAGAGGCACTACTCGAGCTTGACGAGGTCTATGAGCTGGAACACACTGCAGTGGATGGAAGAGACTGTGCTGCAGAGAGTCCACTGGAGAATGGAAGATAACAGAAGGCTGTACTTTTACTAGCCTTTAACTTGACTCACATATGTTTATCTCTGGACAGTTGGTCACATTACAATGATGGTGCACTGGTGAAATCCATTTTATTTTACTATTTTTATGTACTATTTTTATTTTATGTTGATATATATATATATATATATATATATATATATATATATATATATATATATATTTAGGATATATTTACTTATTTACTGTCTATGATGTCATGTACACTCTACATTGTTTTTGTTTGGTTTTTTTTGGACCAGAAAAAAATAGACAAATTAAAAATATATTTATCAGTTAATTAGTAATCACAAATGAAAATAACTATTTATTCATAATATATCATTTGTATTAGTAAATAGTAGTATTAAGTAGTATTAAATGGAAACTCTATTTATTTATATACAATTTTGTTAAGTGATTATTTGTATTATCATATTGTACATTAAAATTTTAAGTTTAAAAAACCTGTAGGTTGTCTATGATGATTGACTGATCGACAGATTTCCCCACAGTTTGCTTGATTGGTACAACGCTAGATTTCTAACCATTGACGTCCTGAGGATAAGATGTTCTATAGTCGTTCCAGACAACGATTAATCAGCTGGGTTTGAGTGTCTGCTGATGCAGCATTAAAGCACTTCATTACATGGATGAGTGGTCTTAATCTATCCTGCCAGTCCTTAAACCACAGAGCCCTCATTACTGCTACTCCACAGGCTCATCCTCCTCTCTCAGTATCCATCCTGCAAGACCACAGACTTAATCTCAGTCCAATATACCATTTCCTCCAATACAGACATTGGCCCGATTTTATTTTCACTGGCTAACTACACTTTTGGAAAATGGGAGTGGGCTTGAGTAGTCCTGACCCTCTATCCTGTGTAGCACAATGCGAGAAGGAAGTAGTTTGGTTCCTGGCACATGGAAAAAGCACTTTGTGTTCAGAGAGCAAGGAAAGGAGCTCGAATCTCCCTGCTGGAGGAGATTAGGCCCTGGAAAAGTTTCAAGAGCAGGGTGGTTTTAGTGGCACTGGGAGTCAATTTCACCCTATATCCATGTGTTTCATCCTGTAACTCACTTATGCTGGATTTGTTTACTCCCTCTGTGACATAAAGTTTAAATGGATAATTCACTCAGAAATTACATTTCCATCATTATCTAGTCTCCATTATGTTTCCAACCTAAATGAGCTTCTTTCTTCTTTGGAACATAAAGGAACACATTTTCTTTTATATCCTAACTGAGGTAAGGTTAGTGTGTTATGTCGAAATACATAGTGCAGTTGTGCAGTTGTACACGGGGTGTCTCGGGTACAACTCCTCATGTTCTTGCTTATGTAAATATAAACCAGTTGTACATCTTTTTAGTGTTCTGTCGGTATCTTTTGAGCTGATTTCTTTTTGAACAGGCAAAAGTAACCCTGCTGCCAAATAGCTCTGTTTGATTTCCTCTCTTCCCTTCTCTGGCTCAGATGAACTGTGCTTCTATTGTCCTCCTCTGAATAAGGCCCATGAACCTGTAAACTCATCCTTGTGTCTTGTGTAGAATGAATTCTGGAGCATATAGACTTGCTTTTCCATTTACTGAAGATGTATTTCAATGTCTATCACTATCAATCAAAAGTTCTGGGTCTGTAAGATTTTTTTTTTTTATGTTTTTGAAAAGTCTTTTTTGCTCAGACCAAAAAATAGGAAAAAATAGTAATTGCAAAACAATGACAAAATACAAAAATTGTGACTCAATTAGTTTGGGGTAAAATGTTGGTTTTGACACTCATCAAAGTGGTTTTATCTGTTGTGAAGTGATGATGGAGATTCCCTGGCACTGAACTGCATCACATACTGGAACGTCACAGTGCTCATGAATCGCTGCAGGAGTCGCCTCCAGATGCTGTGCATCACAATCACTGTGTGAATTGGGGCAAATCTCCAGGGCTAAAGATGAAGGGACAAAATTATAAGTAGCAGACTAGTAGTCCCACAGGCCCACCCTGGTTCAGCAATGATTTCATTTTTACCTAGGCAGTCGCTAACATTTGTAGAATTAAGATTTGTAGATTTGGCCCATAGCGTCTGAGTGCAATTAAGTTGACTAATCTCAAAAAGTGAACAGCTGGCATCACAGAGAGGGATTTTTCATTGTATGCTTTCAAAAAATGCTTTCTTTTTGGAACTGGATGGGTTGACAGTGTCCTGTCCCTAGATCTGTGCACTCTCGGAAAATGTTTCCAACACAAAGAGGATGCTTTCATTATGACGATAACTTGGATAAGGTTTGAATGTCTGTATCTCTTGTCAACTAATGGAATTTATGATTGCTGCTGGATGGGATCTGCTCGGGGTGACCCTGTGGTGTTGGCTCCTCGCGGACATTTGTCAAACGCTCTGTAATGGAAACGGAGTGTCAGTATTTTGAAATAATTCTAAGGGATTGCACATAACAAGCAAAATCCTGCTGACATGCTTTTCAGCGAAGCACAATAAGTAGCACTAGATGCAGAAAGAGTCCTGCGTGCAGTTCAGAATGATTTTACAGGGATAGTTCACCCAAAGAATGACTATTCTGTCATTAATTACTCACCATCATGTCATTCCAAACTTGACCTTCTTTATTCTGTGGAACACAAACGAAGATATTTTGAAAACATGAGGGTGAGTAAATGACAGAATTTAGATTTTTGGGTTACCTATCCCTTTAAGTAAAGAAATATCAATTTAAACTCATTTAAGTAATAGAAAATTAAGACTCCGTTCCCTCTCTCCAAGTCATGAAAGACGTAACATCTTTAGTAGTTACTCTCTCTGACTGATGCTGAATCAATGAGAAGTCAGTCACTGTTATTCAGAAAATGCAGTGAAATATTGCTTATTCCCTACACATATAATAAAGCATGGTTAATTATCTCTAGAACTTGACTATGAATTATAAGCTTAGATAAATCTTTTGCTGCAAAAACAGAGTACTTGTGCACTTGCATATGCGCGCACACACACGGCTCTCTGTAATTTGAAGTTGTGATTTTAATTAGGATAGCATTAATGATACAGAGAGGCTGTAATTTGCTGGTGGGTAATAGATCTATGAAATAAACAATACAGCCTCATTTGACCCAGCATTTGTTATAGTTGTTGTGTGAACTGTGCAAAGTAGTAATAGGACTATGATACAATATTTTTTACTAAGTTACAATTAAAATATGATGATATTTTGGCAATAGCTCCATGGAAACAGGCCTTAAGGATTCAGGGCAACAAAGCTGTAGATAATGCTTACTGAGTGTGTTGGACATATCAAGGCTGTGCTTTCGTAAATCTTGGAGTGACCATGATGGGATGTGCAAATCCTAGGTCACTGGCATATCTTTGTCTTGTTTACTCTCAGTCTGTTTTGACCTTTCTGTGTTTGTCTGTTTTTTTTCTGTTTTTTTTGTATCATCTCCTCTCTTGCCAAATTCTGAACTCTTATACTTTTATATAGTAATGCAGAACTTACTGTTTGATTATTAATTATGCTTGTTGGTATGTTTTAAGTATGCATCCAGACTGCCATGTTGGAGTTGCTTTTGAACCTTTTGTTCATTGAAAGTTGTTTTGAAAGTCTTTTGAAGTACATTTTAACCAAAAGGAATAGCTTTTGGCATCTATTACATTTATACCTGAAAACAGCTGTCTGGCTAGCACTTCTTTGCCATTTTTTTTTTTTTTTTGAAAAATAGTTGTTTTCTATTTTAATATAACTTCAAATGTAATTTATTCCCGTGTTGACAATGCTGAATTTTAATCACTTCATTACTTCAGTTTTCATTCTCATATGATCCTTCAGAAATCATTCTAATATGCTGTTTGATGCTCAAGAAACATATAGTTCAAAAGAACAGCATTTATTTGAAAAAAAAAGGTTTAGTTTGTATAATCATTTAATTTTGTGGAAACTGTTACATTTTGTTGTAATGTATTATAAATGTTTTAGCTCTCACTTTTGATCAGTTTAATGCAGCCTTGCTGAATAAATGCATGCAGTGGTGGATGCAGTCTCGCTGCAGAAATCGTATGAGTCGTAAGACTATTGTCTTGATAATGTAGTATAGTAGTATTCAGCCTCTGTCTGTAGATGCTCTGAATGTGACTTCCTGCATAATTTCATTAGTTCTCTATCACATTCCTGGGCAGAAATCCTAAACCATTAAATGCATTACTTTAACTTTCCTCTTGGTCTACATTCTGGATTATTTACTGCGAAACCATTTGTTTTTCTCAACAAAATGCCAGCTTTTGAACATATGGATGCAATTACATGTAGGGTAGTGTGTTTTTAAAATGGCAGTATCATGCTTTGAAAGCAGTTTATATAGAGACTCGGAATGAAAGGGTGGGCTCCTGCGGCGATGTTGTTTTTATCTTCAGCTCTGTGATATGTTGTGCAGTAAGATGTCATTGGTAATTGCAGTGAATAAAGACTGAGTCTGGAGGCTGTTTACTAGCTGAGATGTGCAGCCTGCCTCGGCCTTGCCCCGGCTGTTTTTGTGTGCTGGTGAGAGCTGGCAGACTGTTTCGTGTGAAGAGTTTTGTTTACATTGCCCACCATCCCATGCTTGTTTGTGTCCATCATTCTCAACCCCCACTTTATTTGTCTTGTCACTGTGGTGGTAATTGTGGATGAGATTGGTGAGAGGTGGTTTGTTTAGAATGGATGTTTAAGTAGTCTGGCTTGTGGGGGACGGTATGATTTTAAGGCACACTTAACACTAAACACTGAATTCCCCATGTTAGAGAGATAAAGAGGCATGGAGAACCACTTTAGACTGAGCTGGAATGACCAGGACACACAGGAGGTGCAGGGTATCCCTGGGATTATTTCATGTGCCCAACCACCTAGTGTATGTGAAATGATGGGAACAACAGTATTTCCAAAAGATTATTTATGAAAATGTTTTCAGTACTTGACCAAATGGCACAGTAGTTAGCATAATATATAATTCATATAATTTTCGTAAAAAAGTAATACGATAGTAAAGTAATACAATGAATCCTTTATATAGTACAAATACGTTAAACTTAATATTAAGCCGGGACACATTAAACTGCTTAAAAGTGACAAAGACATTTATAGTGTTGCGATATATTCTATTTCAGGGCCATATTTTGAACTTTCTATTTATCAAATAATTAAAAAATATCTATATAACAGTTTCCACTAAAATATTAAGCAGCACAACTGTTTTCAAAGGAATCTTTCTCGAGTACCAAAACATTTCTGAAGGATCGTGTGACACTGTATCTGGAGTAATGACTACTGAAAATTCAGCTTAACTATCACAGGAATAAATTGTGTTTTATAATATATTCAAAATGAAACCGTAATAATATTAATATAATATAATTTATATACGTATATATTAGGAATGTAACGATACGCGTATTCGTATTGAACCGTTCGGTTCGAGGCTTTCGGTTCGGTTCGCGGTACGCATTACATACCGAACGGTTCGTTGGACTAATTAATTATATTTGGAAAATAATTTTTTTTTTGAAATATAATGATATGCGTTCAACAAGGTAGACCAATAACCCAAACGAGGTAACAGGCAACGCCCCTGACACCCCCGAAGAAGAAAAAAACACCAATTTACCGAACCGTGACACCAGTGTATCGTATCAAACCGAACCGTGAATTTTGTGAACCGTTACACCCCTAGTATATATATATTATTATTTTATTTTTTGCAGTAGAAATGCATGTATATGTGAATAAATTAGAATAAGATGCTTCTTTCAAAACATTTCAAATACCTTACCAATCCTGATCTTTTGAATGGTAGTGAATATTTTATTGGAAGTAGTTAGAGTAAATTTAATATATGTACTTTTATTTCCGTATTATAAAAATTTCACTAGTTCACGCTTACATATAATTAGCTGAAGTATGGTATGCGTATTAAGTGAACTTGAAGTGAGGAGATGGGGTGGAGGAGGGATGCTGATAAACCGTCAATGGATAGAGGTAAGTCAGCGATATTTATACTGTGGAATTGATTACTTGATTGTGGTCCACCTGTGATGATTAGGCTAAGTATCTGACGCGCTCCTCCCGAATCTTCATTGATAATTACATGTAATTAAATGTTTTGTTAAACTTATTTAATATCCCAGATTCATAAACATTAAAACGGGGGTTTCAACCTACATAAGTACACAACTTGTACACAATTAGCAGGTGAATGAGACTTCGAGAACTTTAGAGACTGTGGAGTTCATGGAAGCGTGTTGTCGGTCTCATCTTCTCTGTGTCACAGGCTCTCGGCTCATTACTGCAGGGTGTTCAGTGTAAGAGAGCAGAGTTCAGGCTATTACTGTCAGAACTGGCCTTTACAATGCTGAGGACATTTCTTCAAAACCACAGGCTCTATGTGACCTGGATGTCCCGCATGCTGAGAGAGAGATATCGAAATCGGGAGAAAAAAATAGCAAGACAGCCGACACTGCCAGGGCAGGAGGTGCTTACATGCATCAACTTTGCGGTTTCTCTGTTTTTGCATTTTGTGGAGAAGCATCAGTTTTTCTCTTTTCAGAATAGTCCTGACTCTTGCTTACACATCAATAATGAACCCTGCAGGACAGACGCAGAGCTGTATTTATGGCCAGGCTCTGGCAGAGCTGCAAACTTGGGCTAATTTAATTGCATCATCTCCATCAAAGCACAGCAGAATCACCTCACAGGATCCAGAAAGCAGATGCAGTATGTAAGAGTTACAGGTTATGTCTCAGAAGGTTTTATTTAAAATCGACAAAAATAATAAAAAATAAATAAGGCCAATGGTGTTTAAGATGGTTGCCCACACGTCTTATCCAGTAGTAACACTGTTGACACATACTATACTAATGTGCACTTTATCTGCACTCATTACAGTGTGTTTTAGCCAGGCGAGATGCGACAGGGCGTTGCATCCAGCTTGAAGTAATTTGTCTGTCCACACTGAACGTGAAACAAGAACAGCCAGTCAACATAGCTCACTTTCATATGCAGTAATGTGAATTTGGCAATCTCAGTGACACAATGCAGAAACAGAAACCAAGTCATCAACAAAATTTCCTACTTTTTATAGTGATTGGTTATAGTGATTGGCCCTCAGAGATCACAGCTAAACAAAGAACCTTAACTCTTTTCATTTGTTACACAAGGCCACGCTGTCTATGATAAAATTCTTATTTTGTGTGTTTGTGTATGCCCAGGGTGCCACACATAATATTTCTGATGTAAACAGCCTTAAAATATATATTGTTAGTCACATGGTTCATTAGAAGTGAACGCTGCAATTTCTGTCAAAATTACAATATCGTTAAAGATTTTTTAGATGGCAAACATTTATGTTTATTTTTGAGCATTTTAAGTATTTAGCTTCTTTTATAATAAATGAGTCCAAATTTTGTATATTGCACATTTGGAAAATTTCGTTTAAAATTCTATATTAATACACAATCATTCAAAAGTTTGCAGTCAGTAAAAAATTTGTATTAGTTTTTTTGGGGGGACAAATTATTTTCAGCAGTTTTCAGCAAGGTCATGTTAAATTGATCAGAAGTGACAGTAAATAAAGACATTATGACATTTAAGACATAAATGTTTACATTTAGAATCCTAAAAAGAAGAAAAAAATATTAAACCGCACAATGGTTTTCAACAATGATATTTTTGAGCAGCAAATCAGCATACTAGAATTATTTCTAAAAACCATATGTGACACTGAAGAGTACAGTAATTGTCCGTTGATGCTGAAAATTCAGCTTTGACATCACAGAAATTAATTACATTTGAATATATATTCAAATAGAAAAGTTGTTTAAATTGTAAAAACATTTTACAATATTATTGTTTTATAACATAAATGCATCCATAGTGGGCCCGAAGGGAAAAAATACTGATACTGTCTGTAAGTGAAGTTATTAAACGTAATTTCGAGTAGAATATCCTCTCTGAGCCCCTCTATAGCAGACAGCAAGCCAAATCTGTTTACCACTTACCCTAAGAGTATACGGGCATACAAACTCTTGAACTTGAAACTGGGTGTTTGAAGATTTTTAACTACCAGTGTTTTTGTTTACAGTTTACTCCTATACTGACACCTTGTGATGTGAATGTAGCATCACGCTAATATAAAAGTCCTGGCTATTGATGCCACTAGAGAATGATGTATTTTGTGTCTTGTCTCGTGCGATTACAATTGTGATCGGCCACCATGAGGCGACTTGCTACATGTGCAGCTTTTAATAGCCTACCGAAAATGACTTGACTCAACTCATGTGAGTGCACAAGATTTCAGAAAGAAGTTGAACGCCTAGTGAAACTTTAAATGGTTTTAAATCAGAGCACTTTTTTGCTGTTTGTGAAGAACACGAGTGGTGTATTTCTTCAGTCGCTTGTCAAATGAATAAAATATAAGACACAGAAATGCTCCGGTAAATATTTATGTCCCGACGTATTTCAGGCCTGACATTTACCCAGACAGTGTGTTCAAACCGCATTCCTCTGTTGTTTGGAGGATGACCTCTACTGTGAGAAGACATGAGCCCTCTTTTTGTCTCTATTCCTTTTACCCTCTCTATTTGCTTTGCCTGGAGGAGAATCAGACAAATAAAATAGCAATATAATCCAAAGTTTGCTGCGTTTATTCTCCTTACACTATGGCTGAATCCATGAATGACCCAGAGAAATGGAGACCCCCAGCCCTATAGGACCCCACCTGCAGTGGCCTTTCACAACCAGTGTCCTCTCTACCTTCAAAGACTGCAAACTCTTTGAAGCTTGTGATATGTCTGTGAGAGCTGGCAAGCCTTTTAGTTTATCACGAGCCAAGGAGAACAATAACAAAACCACGGTGAAACCCAACACACATCAAGAAGAATAGATACTTTTATTCCATGCTATTATAGCCATTATGGTGGCCACTAAATTGCTTAATGGCAGTTATGCCTTGGCTTTGGAGAGCTTTCTGTGGTGTTTTGCTTAAATAGTTGATCTTGTGATGTTTGCAATGTTTTCCTCCTAATACTATGCCACACACAGTCTGCTGTTTACTGCAGTAACAGGGGCGCTGCACGTTTGTGCAATATGCAATCGCATCTCTTTGCTAAGCTCTTGGTCCACACATAGCAAAGCTCCTCCGCCTGTGGTACAAATTGAGTTAGATGAGGTTGATGTTTGCCTTGAATTGGAAAGCAGTCTGTTGTTGGAATTCGAGCATGGCTCTTGTATACAAGACTGTGTTATTTGAGACGGTGGTGTTAAGCTTTGGCACATAGTGATACTTCACTAAAGCATATAAGGAGTTGCGCTCTTGATTGTTGACTTAGTTGGCATATCCATTGGCCTGTGTTTGACTGGAGGCTACGGTTAGTCATCAGATGTGCGTAGAGCGTCTCAGCTATTTATAGGGATACGCTGAAGACTGCCCTGAAACAGCGGCATGAGTTCAAAGGAGGCCTTGCGCAAGTTTGTTCTCTCAGAACGTGCACCATTGTGTGTCTTCAGATGAATATTGACAAAGTGAAGATCGTGCTGATGTTCATAGGCTGTTGCATTGGGTTGTTGAGGCGTGCTTTAAGTAAACATGGAGAGAATCGACCGTTTACGTTCTTTATAAATGTCTGTGGTGATATTGTGGTCTTCATTGTAGAGAAAAAAGGAGCTTTGAAATCTTTCATCATGCATTTCTATAAAAAAAAGTACATAAAAATAGTACTGATGTTCAAATCCCTGTTGACTGGTTAAATCAAATGAAGTATTTTAAGGTTTTGAGATCACAGCATCTCTCACACAAGAGCAAGAGCATCGCTTTTTTTTTAAGACTGCTGGACGCGATGAAATGGGGGAGGGGATTAGCTCATGAATATTAATTAAGCCATGCTGAAATAATTTAGCTTGTTCTTTTATTGTGTTGATAAAAAATAACATGAAGTGCATTGATCAGATGATGAAATCTGTATAAAAAAAGTGTGCATCTTAAGGATTTTGTGTTATGAAAAAAGCTCTGTATTTAAAATGGGTGGTTCATTCATAAATTTGTAGAAACTTATCTTCATGCTGATGAAACACAAACCAGAAGACATCAAGTGCAGTGAAAACTGTGAATAGAAAATAAAAAAATACCACAAGTGTCTTTTTATAAATTTTAACAATTATCATTTTATTTTAAATGTATTTACTGTCTGTTTTAACCAATTTAGTAATTTTTTTTACCAAAAGTAAAATTTTTAAGTATTAATTTATAAAAAAACAAAAACAAAAAACAAACACGTACTGACACCAAACTGAACGGTAGTGTATTTGATAATAATAATGTCAATAATAAATAATAAAAATAATCAAAATATATGTAAAATTTTTAAGTATTAATTTATAAAAAAACAAAAACAAAAAGCAAACACGTACTGACACCAAACTGAACGGTAGTGTATTTGATAATAATAATGTCAATAATAAATAATAAAAATAATCAAAATATATGTAAAATTTTTAAGTATTAATTTATAAAAAACAAAAACAAAAAGCAAACACGTACTGACACCAAACTGAACGGTAGTGTATTTGATAATAATAATGTCAATAATAAATAATAAAAATAATCAAAATATATATTTTTTACTTCATTCCTAGCTGTTGGTCTGCCAATTTTTTTTATTCAATTGATAAACACATTGGCTGTGTATTTTTCAACTAAAGTAAATAGGATTCCAATCTGCCCTAATTAGGGGTTGCACGACTACTGATTTCTGTCTAATTAGTCAATTTCTTGTTTAAAAGATTTACTCAACTACTCGTGGTTCATGCTACTGTAAATGAAAAGACATGAAATAGTTCTTATCAAGAAACCCTTATTAATTCATAGCCTATTGCTTTTTTTTTATTACACATGTAAAATAATAATTATGACATTACACATTAAAATATTCATGTAACAGCCAGTATTTATATTTTGTATTTGTATCTGTATCAATCACAAAATTATTTGTATCTGCATTCGGATAAAACCAGGTGGACCGTCGTTACTGTCACTTGATAAGACCGTTATGACCATTATCTTTTTTTCATAATTATCACTGAACAAATATGCCATTAAACTAAAATAATTAATAATTTCTAAAAATATATTTAACATGCAAGCAGAGATGTCATGACACACATTTAGTGATCATTTGAACACGACTGAATTAATTCGTTTTGCGCTCTTTTCACTCATAAAGTTTACAGTCATCCACTTCACATTATATTGTGTGACTTTAGAGGTCTGTGTGTGATATTGTGCTGATCTGCTGGCTCAACTGTCTAGCAAACACCAGACTGTGCCAGTTTCAACCGAATATCCAGGCAGAATTATTCCTTGTCCGTTATTCTTTTTTAAACCCATTATCCGTACCATTCTGAATAAGGTATTCGGCTTCGGGCACACCCCTAATTATTACATTACATATTTTAATTTTACATGCAACATAGATAAAGTCATAGAAAGTAACAGCTACATGCAATATTGTAATCCTAAAATTCACGTCGTACTTGCAAACGCTTTGCATGCATCTGAGGCTTTGAGGCTTTGCATGCATCTGACGCAAACTCTTCGCGTCGCTCCCATTGAGAACAACAACAAAAAAATACGCTAGCGGCGGGGAAAAACGTTTTAGTGGACAGGTGGCCTAAATGGATAAGTTGCATTTGTGAGAGATGTGTTCTGGAGAGAACATATTGCTGTGGATGCTTTTTGCAATTGATAAGTTCATGACTGCTCAAAGTATTAAATATGCACATACATTCCACCACTGGATGACCATTCATTATAACGCACACATTGCATAACAGCTGGAGATTGGATTTGTCTGTATTAGATACTGTACAACCCTGCCTCAAACTGTTTTATATAGTGCCCGAGACAATAATAGCACTGTCAAAAAGCATATTCTCACCACAAATGATGACTGTGCTCACATGGCGTCTTGTCTTTGATTGACAGATGCTCCATCGCCCCTGATCCATGTGACATAACACTCGTTTGTGCTTCAGTTCTTCACTCCTTGATCTGAAGTCTTAGAGACCTTCAGTGGAGCCGGAGAACTGCTGGATCACTGTTTCTAAGCCAGTCTTAATTTAGCAGTTATAAGATCTGGCGTAGTAATTTGGGGGGCTGCGTGCAGTGCCTGTGACTGACAAGCTACTACGAATGACTCTGCATTTCTTGAGATTTTTAAAACTCACAATGGCAGTATTTGCATATTTCCAAGAATGTCATGTTTATGAAGTAGCACATAAAAACCAAATCAAATCCGTCACCAGAGCGTGGAACCTCTCCTTCAAGTCTGAGAATGTCTGTGAGCATCTATAAACATCTGAGTCATACACTCTATTCCAATTCTATTCTGAGTGATTCCAGCTTCAGTGATTTGAAAACACTTGCGGGATAAGCTTGAAATTCTTATTGCAAAATAACAGCTCTAAAATTCACAAAAATTCTTATTGCATTATATTCTCAATATCAAAAGAACAGAGTACAGTACAAATAAGAATTAAAATATTTGGAGAAATTCACTTGTTTACAGATATTACCTTTTCACATTTATTGCATTATTTTAGTTGGTTTGTGAGGCACTTTTCTGACAAGCTAATTGTAAAGGGGTCTATAAACTGCAAAGGCAACATAGAAGTGTAATTGTTTATGAACCATTAACCCCCAGATATAATGACCAGAATATGTGAAAGCAGCTATTTTTACTGTGAACAACATATTGTCATATTATGTACTTTTATATTACTACTAAATCCAGTTATTACAATACATGGGAAATATTTACTTTGTATAAAGTTGTCAGTGCATATTTTTCTCCATCCAATATTCAGGTTTATTGGTGAAGCTCTCTTCACTATAAATATCTTTCCAAATATATTAAAACAATATTGTATACAACACATTAACTTGACAGTATGCACTTGCAGATTAAAACCCCCAGATGTTTACCATAACAGTTGAGTTTTATATGTGGTTTCCAGCAGCGTGTCACTGTCTCTCTCTAAACAATCTGATTGCCTAGAGAATTACTTTGTGTAATATGAAAATCTCTTTTTTTTATGGTGTGAGAAGATTGTCTGATGGATGAGGCGGTGGGTGAGTCTAAGCACACTGAAGATATTTTGTGCTGGCAGTGGTCCCGCTGTCCCTTATCACCTCCCCACTTCTTTCATGGGCATCAAAAATGACAAAAGACTCCCATACCCTATTAGAGAGAGTGACAAGAGGGCAAAGACAGGCCGAATAGTATTTCAGATCTTTTGAGGCCACACATTGACCTTCTGACCTCCGTAAAGTGCTTGTGACACCACTGTATGTATGTATTACATCATTTCTTCTTTCATGGCATTGTGAAGAGGTTTAAAAGTGTGAATCACCCCCCCCCCCCCCCAAAAAAAAAAAACTTCAGAAAGAATTGAGCTTGAATAGATGATGCTCAATTCTTTCTGAAGGTTTTTAGTTTTTGGGATGATTCACTCTTTTAAACCTCTTCATTCCATTTGTTCTCTCTGTGGGAGTTCCAAGGTCCAAGGTTCTGATTGGGATCTTTTAACTGAGGATTTTTGTGCTGTGGACGGAGAGTGATGTAATTGTCACTGATGGGCAGATTCTATTGTTTCTTTTTTCATTTCTGTGCAAAGTTTCATATAGCCTTTCATCTGGAAGTACTGTAGATGGACCAAATATCATGGATTCTTTTGTGAACAACATTTTTGAAGAATTGAAGATTTATTATTGGCATTTTTGCCTTTATTATGATAGGACAGATCAGAGATGACAGGAAGTGAAGTGGGAGAAAGAGAGGATTGGTAAAGGTCCTCTGGTCAGAACCAAAACTCACTCTCATGTGAATCCAAACCCATATTTAGTTTTTTTGTTTTCCTCCTGAAACAAAGATGGAGAATTTAGATGCACAGTATATCTCTATTATATTAGTTTTCCGCCAGTAGTAGACATATTTTAGCTAATATTTTGTAGAATATTTGCTGTTTTAATTGTGCTCATTTCCTGCATTTTTAGATTTAGAACATTTACATATTATATTATATTATATTATAATAATTTGCCATCGTCTAATGCCAACTCAAAGGGATAGTTCACAATTAAAATGTAATTTCTGTCATTAATTGTTCACTCTTACGTTGTTCCAAATGTCGTTCCCCCGTTTATCTTCAGAACCCAAATTAAGATATTTTTTATGAAAGCTGAGAGCTTTCTGACCTTGCATAGACAGCAGTGTAACTACCACATTCATGTCTTATTTGAACCAAGACTTATTTGAACTAGAATATACAGACAGTGAACAGAGAGATGTGGATGTTTTACGTCAGAAAGCTGGCTCCAGCATCAGCAGCACCATACGCATTAAAAATAACACTGTTAAAATGTAATCTTTAGCTATTCTCAAAATTAATATCCATTTTTCACACGGTACATTATATTGTTGTCATGCCTAAATTCACCTTTAGCATTTAAAATGATTGACTTAAGTTTTATTGTTTTATTTTAAATTAACTAGGCAAAATGTTATAAAATTTTTGTAGTATACTAAGTACTGATTATCATTTTTTTTTGCCATACCATGAAAATAATCATTGCCTCATCAGTAAAAACCAAAAATTAATCTGTTAAATACTGATTGACTCCTATCTGGTATTCACTGATTAATTTGCAATTATTTATTCCTCTTCACTGCAGCTATTAATTCAAACGTTGGAAATTTGATCACGAGACACAAGAGTCAATGGCATCAGTTGCTTGTAGTTTGTTGTAGTTTGGGTGAACTAATACTAACACAGTAGTACAACAAGCCTATACATAATAACCACGACACTGAAACCTATTTGCTAGGAGACAAGATTTATACGGCTCTTTGCAGAAACAGCAAAATCGAGCAGAGAAACATTGTTATTGGCTGAGGGCATGTGAAGATTTGTAACGTCATTATTGTACACGTGTCATTTGTACATATCTAGTTGAGTTCCTCTCTGATAGTTACAGTACATTAGCTGAGGCAGGGCTCGCTTCAGATAAGCCCAGGTTGTTTTCTTTAGTTTCTTTAGCTCAATGATGTCTGAGAGGAAAGGAAACATTGGCATTATCTCTCGCTGCTGTCTGAAAGCCTCTGTTGTTTTCTGCACTCCATTTTCAGTTTTTCTTATCCTGTTATGATAAAGCTATTTTGAATTTAAGGTTTCATACAGGCAGAGTCACCAGGGATGGTATTAAACTCATGTCTTCGCTAAACCTGCCAGTTTCCTCTACTTGTCGGCAGAGGATTTGTAAAGGTTACCTGTGACAGAGATCATGGAGAAAGACATGTAGGCTTTTAAGAAGACGTGTCACTGGAGAAGAGAAACTCTATACTATAGAGCTATCATAGAGTAGCTCGAAGCAATATGACAAGGTCAAGGAGAAGCCATGTTCTTCCATTTAACATCCATGCATAAGATCTTTCATTTTGTTAAAGGAGTCATATGATGCGATTTCAAGTTTTCCTTTCTCTTTGGAGTGTTACAAGCTGTTTGTGAATAGATAAGATCCTTAATTTGCAAAGACTAAAGTCTCAAACCCAAAAAGATACTTTTTATAAAAGTTTAGATTGGTCCACGTCCTTCTAAGACACCTCTTTCAAACACGGCCTCACATGTCTACGTCACGATGTGGAAATATTTGCATAACACTGCAAATAGTTCACCCAAAGAAAGAAGGCATAACTTTATTGTAGCGTAATGTCATATAGACGCTGTGTGTTTTGAAAGCGAAACTACTTTGTTTGGTCTTCCGGACCCACTTTATATTAAGTGGCCTTAACTACTATGTACTTACATTTTAATTAATAATGTAGTACAATGTACTTATTGTGTACATACATGTTTTTACATTGTACTTATATTTAAAAAAATAACGACATGTAATTACATATGTATTTAATTTCTGTAATTACATTTATAATTACACAGTTGACCCATACTTTACACCTTAACCCACCCTTAAACTTACCCATACCTCCAACCCTCTCCCTAACCTTACCCCATCCCACCTCAATAGCAGCAAAAGTGTTTTACTATACAATATAAACACAATAAGTACATTGTACTTATTTTTTTATGTAAGTACATAGTAGTTAAGGCCACCTAATATAAAGTGGGACCGGTCTTCCAAAAGAGGACATTACTAGAAATCAGTGCTTACGTTGTAGGTCCGCAAGGTACGTTACAGCACATTTTATGGACGACTGTTTCCTAAACCTAGGAGAATAGACTACAATCCCGACAGTTCTGACTTTTAGTCTGTAAGTACGTTTTCATTTTTAAAAGATTTCTACTGATAATTCAAACTGAGCAGTGTAGTGTTTGTTGTTTGTCATTTCTTCCATCACAAATGCAGATATGATTTTATGTTTCCGCAGCGCGATACACAACGCAACACACGAAAAAGACAGTGTAAGTCATTATAATCAGTATTTATGTCCCCACTGGATGCAAAATCGTGTGTTTTTTTAACTGTAAACCGCATAAACACATTTCACTACATCAAATAGACAAAATAATGTTTCTTTTTAGCAACATCATATGACCCTTTTCAGCACCATTTTACCAGAAATGTCAGGAAGGGTCAGAAGAGGTCTCTTTGTGTTAGTCTTTTAGATAAACAAGAAGGAGAGATGTTTGATTGACATATGGATGAGTGATGCAAAATCACACCATCATATTGGTTCATTTCTAAGATTCATTTCCATAGATATGTAACCATGGAGACCGCATCCCTCAGTAACAAAGAGTTCAAACATAAAGATCACATTAGGTGGCTAATTCACAAACAAGCTAGCCTCGTACAGACTTACTGTATGTTCATAAACACTGCACATGCACTCCCACACACACATGCATTTATACGAGGTTTGATCAGAACTGGGCATTTTGCAAGGATGGGGTCAGATTTCGTGGCTTGCACACAACTGAACAGTAACATCCTGTGTTTTATTTTTTTTCCATCATTACATAAAAGCATGTAATTTAACCTGAACCTTTCAGTGAACATTTCTTAAAATTAACTTTTTTTTGTTACGATGTGAACCTATTAACCTTCAATCAGTGAATATTTGTGGCTGAAATCCAGTAATTTCTACATGATTAGGATTTAAGATGACTTTTGTGTAAGCAGTGCCTCATACATCACTACACTTGACAATTTTTGTCACTAATGTGACTGCATCTTTAGTGTGAATAACTTTTGAATAATCTAAAGAACCTTTTTGCCACTAAATGGAATATTTTCGTCCACTGGAAAGGTTCCATGGATGTTAAAGGTTCTATGGAACCATAGATGGCAATAAAGAAGCTTTATTTAAAAGAGTGTAGATCTCCATAGATTTGACAAAACTTGAGGCACACATGCATTTAAATGTTGTCAGGAGCTTTAGAATCACTGAAATGTGTCTTGTAGTGGGGGCTGACCCAAAGAGACCCTGGCTCTCTGGGGGGCACGGAGTAGCAGATGCTTATGGGATGTTCTTCTCTGAGGGGCAAACCACAAAACAAACAATATGGCAGAAGTTAGCTTGACGGACAAGCCTAGGGCCCACCTAGACTTCGGAGCTGTCGAGTAAGGCTTTTGCCTTTTCTCATTCACATGCTAATCATTTTCTCACAGCAAGGAAAAATGAATAGGACCCTTTGGAGTTCAATCAGGTCATGCACATTATCCACCTGCTGCTAACCTGTCTACTCGGGTCAGTATCGGCTCCGATACTGACATTTTCTGCCGGATTGGGTATCGGTCAGACGAGACCGTTCCAAATCCGATATACTATTGTGTTATTGTTCTGTGTTATTGTTAAGCCTCAGGAAAGCACAAAAATAATATAAAGCACCATAAAGTCCAAGTCCAAGTGTTCTGAAGCGGTTCCATAGTTCAATGTGGAGTAAAGATGAATAAGTCATAAAATTTAAGTTCACATAAACTCTTCTCTCTGTTGCGGATGTCTGTCATCTTTTCAGCGTTCAAACTGCGTGTCACGTTTGGTTACACCAGTCAAGACGATGAAACTCTCTCCAAGAGTGCACAGTAACTGAAATTTAAAACTCACAGATCTCACAGATTTAATAAACTACGCATCAATATCTCTAGTGCTTTGAACTTCTCTATGCAGAGCTGCACGCTGTGACTCTGTGTTGCTTCAAGCACATCGTTCTAGGCACTGGATGCGCATGAGCACCTTGTGCCGATCTGTATTGGAGATTTTCGTATTGTATAATACTTTTGCGCAATGAAAGATTATTTATAGCATTTCTTGTTCTGTCCTACAAGGCTATAAATAATCTAATGTATAGCACAGTAATGGAGGATTCTGTAAGACTCCCCTGTCTCATACATTGCTGCCATCATTACTGTGCTATACATTTTAAATAAATATCTTTTAATTGTATAGTTTATATTTATATATAAATACATTTACTTGTTTTCAATAATGTATTTTACATCAATAGACTATTTATTTATTTATTTTTACCAGATTTACTTCTACACTTGTTCCCCTCTAAATAATGTTATTTTATTTCACTAAATGTTTAGATTTGATAAAATTGTGCACTCAAGATTTTTCTAGAATAATTTTTGCTGTTAAATTATCCACTAACCTAGTTTAGAATAGTATTTTTGTCATAGATTATGATTAGATATTTTTCCATTAGTTAATTTTTAATAAAAATAAATTTGTGTTTAGCATACAAAAGAGTGACAATCAGGTCAACACAGAGAAGTATAGAATACTAGGCAATACTCAGAATTTTTCTGGATCGGATTGGTTCGGATCTGAAAAAATTGTATCGTTGCATTCTGTATACCATTGCGTTAGCAGTGCAAAAAGGTTGTGGGTTGTGGGTTTTAAGTAAAAAACCTAGGTAAAAAAAATTATAGCTTGAAATGCACTGCATACGGACATGTACAAATATGATGGGCTCTTTCACTGTATTTAAATGGTCTTTGTACAAAAGGATACGATGTCAGTTTGTTTGCTATCTAAATAATAGTAGCCTCTAATAAAGGGTCTCATTAACATTTGTTGTGTCACGTTGTGTTTCATTGCTTTGTCTAGCTTTCCTGTCAGCTGTGTCTACTGTCATCTGCAGTCTTTATGTGAGGAAATGTTTCCACATGTGGCAGAAGGTTGTCATTTCTCGAGAAAACTATTGGTTTCTTTATAGTCAAGTCACTGAAAGGGTTTCTTTGTTTAGCTAAGATGCGTTTTTGTGTTATTTAGTTCCTTTTAATGACCATGTTTCCAGCTTAAATTAGAAAAATAAAATGCTGAGTTGCATTTGCTGACTAAAAACAGATGTTAGTCCAGGAGAGTTTAATTGCAAATACTTGAAGATCAAGCTCAGACTTCATTCCTGATCAAATGTAGTATTCTTTTGTGCAGCATATCACATTAATTTCAAAGAAAAGATACATTAATTTCCTGTAATATCATGATTTAAAAGATATGTTTAGTCAAAGGTGATTCGTTTTAATAAGGTTGTAATAGCACTTATGACACAGAAAATTAATGTATATGTGAAAAAATTATATGTGTATGTAAAATATTACAGACAACATTGTGCAGTCAGGAATTAATAGTATTCGTATTTATGAGTAATGTTCAACCACATGCCTGCTTTATACTGCAATATGGCCATTTGCAGGGACATACACAAGACATGTATACTGCCAACATTATCCACATACTGGAGGCCAGTGTTACTCGACTATCTTTCTAACTGCTAGAGCAATAACTTTGCATTAACATTCCTCCCTGAATGAACTTCATTACTCATTTTATGCAGACATGTACAGTCCATTCTATACAATCTAATGTACCTGAGATTTATTTTACTCATGTACACTGCTGTAATAGTTGTACCTGTCTCTAGTGGAGCAATAATGCTGTTGGTATAATACAGGGATATGTGTGGACCCTTTGTAGTGGAGGTCCAAGTATGGCCTCTTTGGTGTGCTGGAGTAAATATTAATCAGTTTGTTGTTTACAGTAAAGACAGGTAATATCAAGAGTACCTCCATAGAGGCGTTTCATTAGCTGCAGAAGATATAGCCACGCTAAGAAAGTTTTGAGAAACTGTTGTCTCAGAGTGTACAATAATGCAGTTATCACTGTTATGAAATCATTACAGTGCTTACAGCATTGTATATGAATAAAGATCAGTGAACTACTCATGCTAAAAACTACAATTCACATTCTTTGTGTATATTTAAAATATTTCTGATTTTACGTGAAAAGATAATGAGGAATGAAATCCAATCCAACGTATCAGTTATAAAATCCCAACAAAACCTGCACATTTTTCCTCCATATTTTTAAGTTTTTCTGTGTAAAGTCATTCATTGTAGAAAGCTTAAAGGGTTAGTTCACTCTCATGTTGTTCCAAACCTGTAAGACCTCCGTTTGTAACATATGCGGACTGGAGGCAGGAGTTGAGAGGTATACAGGATTTATTGAAACCGGTAAACAGGGAGAGTAGCAAGTGAATGGAGGATGAGAGAGGATTGAGATCAGGATGTATTCTTGCCAGATGGGGTGACCAGAGTTACTGGGAGTGAGCACACACCTCAGTGATGGAGGATCCTTGCACAGGAGGATTACTGGAGCCACTTGGAGAAGGAGGATGACTGGAGAGAAGGTAAACACAAGGGATGAGTTTTAGAGGAGTCAATGCGGGTAACTTGGCAGTGGAATGATCCGCTGATAAGTCACAAGATCCGACAGTGAAAGTGACTGAGGAGTGTGTCTTTATAGTGCTGGGGAATTGATGGGAGGATGGTGAACAAGTGCTGGTGTTTGGATGATTGGAAGGTGACCAGGTGCAGGAGATGAGTGTTTGAGTGCACGGTGGATGAAGAGTCTGAACGTTCATCTTCGGAACACAGTTTAAGATAATCCGATATCTAATCCAAGAGCTTTCTGTCCCTCCATTGAAAGTGTGTGTACGATCTACTGTCCATGTCCAGAAGGGCAAGAAAAACATAATCAAAGTAGTCCATGTGACATCAGAGGGGAAGTTAGAATTTGTTGAAGCATCGAAAATACATTTTGGTCCAAAAATAACAAAAATGACGACTTTATTCAGCATTGTCTTCTCTTCTGGTCTGTTGCGTTCACTGCAGATTAGTGATATCCGTTTCGCAAATGAATCACTTGATGTAATCGGATCTTCTTGAACCAGTTCACCAAATCAAACCGAATCGTTTAAAATGGTTTGTGTCTACTCTCCAATAAGCATTAATCCACAAATGACTTGAGCTGTTAACTTTTTTAAAGTGGCTGACACTCCCTAACTGCTGTGAAAACAAGGCTAAAGCTAGTGAAGAACAACAGTTGGATGCCCAGATGTGGATAAGGATGTTGAGATGTGTTTCTGGAGGCTATCATAGAGAGGAAGTGATAGAGGAAGTTGTTAATTAAATGAGGAAAAAGGCTGTTTGCTAGGCCCGGTGCCTGTCTCAGACTGTTTTCATTAATCTGAAGACAGGCCTGTGCAGACTCGTCTGTGCCATCCTCACTTTAATTAGAGCACTTTAATCAGGGACAAACTGCAAAGATCCCAGAGACCACTTTAAAGTACCACTAACCTTTACTGTAAACAACACTCTGGAGCCCTAAAGTTCAGTCATCATCTGTGTGTGTAATGAGAGGGGAGGTTTGGTCAGACTCTGGGCTGTTTTCACACATCCTGTCTGAGAGCTGCCCTCGTTTTTATCTGTGACCTGCAGGAGACAACAGTTTGTTTGCCCTCTGAAGTTCAGCTTAGTTCCACCAGGTGATCATCATTATAAAATGCTAATTTTACAGCTATTATTGGGGAGATTAGCTTTCCAAACAT
The DNA here is from genome assembly GCF_003368295.1 of Carassius auratus. NCBI lineage: Eukaryota > Metazoa > Chordata > Actinopteri > Cypriniformes > Cyprinidae > Carassius > Carassius auratus. The sequence goes on from NW_020527693.1 coordinate 39,548, forward strand.
AGAGGGCATTTGATTTGAGTCTGTGAGTGCAGTTCATATGCTGATGCAACTGAAGAAATAAGTCCAGTGTGATGTGTGCCCAGTATTATTGTGGCATGAGGTATTATACATTAATCTTTAATGATCGTTAATTTGTACGTGGCTACAGAACAGAAGATATATGTAATAAATGGTGTGCATTTTGCAGATGTCTGAGCAGGGACTCAAGTAAAGTTTAATTTGTTTCCCCGTTGTTACTGTAAAAACAAATTCTCTCTGGCTGAAAGTTTCTTTGAGTTCTATTTGAGCATTCATAGAGAGTGAAACTCTTGCTGATTGATGCAAGTTGTTTTACTTTATTAAAAGTTTTTGTTGCCTCTAAATTGAGAATAATGAAGAGTCGGTCTGGGTCCGTTTTGGTACTCTAGGCTGTATTTATAGTAAATGAATTCACACTGGCAGTGTTACTGAGCTCTTCCTGGCTTCCGCTGCTGTGCCGTAGAACAACACAGTCTCTGTGTGAGTCTTTAATACCGTCTCTCTGGCTGCAGCTCACAATCTAAAATGTACCCTCACTCCTCTCTTCTGACTATTTATCATTTCCTCTGTGAACCTAAGATACTGGCACTGTTGTTTGCCATCCACTGAGCTAATCTCGTGTCCTCTGACATGACACTGGGACTAGTATGTGGAACAGCATGACAGAAGTGAAGTGTCTAGTTGTCTGACATAGCATGCTGTTATAATAGACTGACAAAGCAGATGTTCTTTTAAAACATTTTGGTCTTAAGGGTTGTATGATTGTTAAGAAGATTTGTGCTTGTGCATGCAATGCAATGATGTGTTGAGGCCATGTATGTTTGCCATGAATATACGTGCCACATGCTGTCAGAATTAAATATATAATGCTTGATAACTTTGCTTTAAAGTCTCTGCCAGTCATTTGATATTGCAGTCATTTGGGATCATAACATTTGTGGAAAATAAAGCTAGTCAGTTACTTCACTAAATTATGAAAGGCTGCCATATCCCCAGATGGACTCTGCAATTTTAGGCCTCAAGTGGTTGTTATTTCTGCTGGGGAAAAAACTGCTTTAACTAACCTAATATGGTAAGCTGGACTCCTAGCTTGGCCAAACTGGGTACATTCTAGTTTAAAGGAGTTTTGGGAACTTTATGATCAGGTGGGAAACCATTTGGCCGACCAGCTAAATCAGCATATGGGGGACAATATGAAAGGCAAGTTCAATCAGTATACATTAGTTAGGCCAGACTGGGAGACCAATTAAACCAGAATACCAAACCTTGGTTATGCTGGAATATCAGTTAAATAATTTTACACCAGATTGAGATTGGAAACCATTTAAATATACATACACCAACTAGGCCAGCAAAAAGAGTTAATAGCTAAACCAATTAGACTGGGAGACCAGTTAAACTAGCCTGCACCAGCTAGGTCAAGCTCAGAGACCACCTAAACCAGCATTCACCAGATAATCCAGCATAAACCAGCTAAGCCAGGCTCAGAGACCTGTTAAACCAGCATACACCAGTTAGGCCAGGCTTAGAGATAAGCTAAGCCAATTAGACTAGGCTGGGTGACCAGTTAAACCAGGCATCCTCAAATCTGGACCTCTAGATCCACTATCCAGCAGAGTTTAGTTTTTACCCTAATCAAACACACCTGCGCATGCTAACTAATACCAATCAGTGTCTTTGGGATCATTAGAAAATCACAGGCAGGTGACTTTGATCAGGGTTGGATCTAAACTATGCAGCACATTGGACCTCCAGTGCGAGATCCAGCTATCAGAAAACCCATTGTTTCCTTCATCAGGGATATGTGTATGTTAACTGAGGCTGCTATGTTGAACATGCTCCTCTTGAGGCCTTCTTTAATGAGATTGTTGCAATTTTTTGCAAAATGTACTACACACGCCACAGTGTTTTTTTTTAACGGAGTAAACATTCATCATGTAGTGCAAGCCTACACAGAAATCTGCCCGTTGCCTCTATGGCAAACCCACACAATTCTTATGCAGAGATAGAGCACTGGATCTCAGCAGGACAGAGCTGATGCATGCTGGGTATGCAGCCTCTGTAATTTGGGAATGATCAATGAGGCTCCTTCTAGCCGTGGCAGCAGTGCTGTGGGAAATAGATTAGCTATCCGTGTACGAGGAGAGGCAGACTCACCTGTGGGTCCCTTGAGGAGACGCAGTTCTCAGCCGATGGTACTTGAGAAATAAACCTGCGTGCATGCTAACATGCCATTAAGAGGAGTGCTTGGATGGTTTGTTTGGTTTTGTGTTGTGCCACAGGGACAGAAAAATAGGTGGGTATGTAAGAAGTTTTTTTTTTCAGAACGTGTTTTAATCTGTCCTGTTTTGTGTGTGTGTTTGTGTGTGTTGAAAGTAAGAGTGTTGAAGGGATTGTGTGGGTGCGCTGCACTAGTTTTTGTGCACATGTGTAGGTAGATGATGCTTGTTGCTTAGCAACACCTTTACAGCTCTACACGAGAAGAGAGCTGATTTGCCTAAAATATTGCTGTACTTTTGCATAAAACTGTGTCTTTAAACCTTTATATACCCCAGTGGCTTCTCTTTGTGCTTTAAGTCAAGAACAAAACGATTGTGGATTTGATGGAAGCTTGATACAAAACTTGTGTGTGGGTTACAGGAAGGGGAGATCCCAGAATAACCCCATGGGAAGAGCAGCAGATGGTCTCTTCTGTTTTACCTGGAAGGGAAATGGCTCCACAGGAAGTTCAGGAAGCAGGAAATAACCGGGTCAAACTGGATCAAAAGCTGCTTACTGCTACAGAGCAGGCAAGCTGTGCTCCACCACTGAGAGGCAAAGCGCTGTTGACATGCTCACGTTTTATCATTCACGTCCTCTATCTGAGACAAAATGTTTTGCTCTTTGTTTGGACCACAGCACAGGTCTTGAGGTTATGCACTTCAGAATCAAAATAACCCAAAACAAAACTCCCTTCAACTCCCCCGATAATACAGTGACCCCACAAGTTTAAAGAGAAAGAGAAATTTGCGAAAGAAAGCAGGAGTACAGATTAGAGACAATTAAAAAGTTCAGCTACATCTTATGCTTTTAAGAGTCCTCCATAAAAACTTGTAACACATCTACCACAATACAATCAAGTATTTGTAGCAGATATGGATGTAGAATTAAACTAAACAAAAATTTGCATTGCAGAAATTCACCTGCAAAATTTAGTTTGGAAATTCAAAAAAAGCTAAAATTTAGAGTTTGTAGGCACTACGGACAGATATAAAAAGATACAGACAGATGTTTTAATGTTTCATATTTTGCAACATACTTAAAGTAAAATATTTTGATTGAAAAGTATTTTTTATTATTATCCAAATTGAAAAAAGTTTGGGCTGCTCAATATTTTCGTAAATATATTAATTGTATATATATATATATATATATATATATATATATATATATATATATATATATATATATATATATATATATATATATATATTGTGGATTAAGTGCCTAAATAGATTTTGGGGTCACTGTGTATTATGAGAATAAACTACGATCTTTGAATTCTCTTTTGAAGTTTAGTTACAGCAACTAACAAGGACATGCTGACCTGCTAAACTTTGACCCCTTGGTTAAACTGGATTGGGATGCAATTACAAAACCTCCCATGCATTTGGATAAAACACACCATACATACTCTAAAATCCCCCTTTTACTTTGTTTTTGGGGTTCTTTGCAGTAAAAGCGGTGTAAAAGTTTGTAATAACCTGTAGATGGAGTGATTGGGAGACTGGGAAATAGTGGAGCAAAGATGGAGCAGCTGGTTGGGGAGCAAATCAGTCCATGGAAGAGCCGCCCCACCAACCACTAGCCAAGAGAAGAGGCAAAGCAAAGGAACGGGGGCCAAGCTTTAACTAATCACTTTCCATTAGCACTGCCAACGCCATGGAGGCTCAAACGCTACTATTAGCCACCTGCCAGCCCTGCCGGCACCAAGCTCTGATATGAGGTTTGGTTTCGCCCCAATTCTGTTTGAAATGGTGGTTAAGGGTGATCACAATCAGGACAGTTCACGAGAATGAAACAGGAACTGCTCCCAAGGTACTTGGAGCCATTCCCTCCCTGGGCTGGAGTCTGTGTTTCTCTGCATGTTTCTGATATGTTTGATCTGCTGTCAGCATTTGGTTGATTGGATTGTAGGGAGAGCTACTCTCACAGGACACTTTCCCTTCTGCCTTTCTCAATCACTCTGTCTTCCTTATGAATGAACAGGGGAATGTGTTGTATTCGCACCGTGGGGCCCTGCATGTAAAGATATGTGTCGTGTAGCTCACGCTGGAAGCAGGAATGTCTTTATTAGAGTGCTTATGTGTGCGGTGTAGCGTGAAGCACAGACCTCGGCAGTCAGAGCGCATGAAGGGGTCTCATTGTGTGCATTCTGGGAAAGCCCCAAAGTAACTTCTCTGGAGTTGTGGGCATTTTCCTGCTGCTACTACAGTCAGCAGAGAGCTTGACACCGAGGAACGAACTTTGATGCTCAATGATGTAAATGGTCGATAAAACTATGATTTGGATGTGAAATGGGATATGAAAGAGAGTTGTTGCGAAGTTTAGGTTTACTATAGTTTGCCTTCCCAGTAGGTCATTTTTCCTCAACCCCAGAGACATCAGTCAATGCCGGCTAGCCAATTCAAATGCAGCTTTATAATCAGCCTCTTTGGCATTTGGCAACTTATTCTCACTTAGGTTTTTTAAATGCTTTTGTTTTGTTTATACTTATAAAATTAGGCCTCTTTCTAACCAGCCAATGGATTTCAGAAATGTACTGCTGTTTGGTATCCATATATGAGAGAGGATTCTGAGCCCAAACCATTGGTTAACAACAACAACGGCTGTTTTCTGTTTAGCGGCTAGTAAATATGCTAAATAAAGCTGTCAGAAGAGCAAAAATGGAACTTTTGAAGTATATTTTGTCAGTAGGGCTGTATGATTTTGGGAGAAATCAAATTGTGTTTGTGTGTTTGTTTTGATTGTTTGTTCGTTTAAAGTGTGAATGTACTGTATGCAAATAATAATAACAACTACTAAAAATGCTATACATGTTTTGAATTCATCTTAAAATAGCCTTAGTGATTTGATAATTACACTAAAGGCTGAAATACACTATCAGGATTTCTGTTTTATTTTGATTGCCTGTGCAACTATAATTGGTAACGCATGACAATTTTAGCACCTAAACACTGAGCATGTTCCTTTTTAACATAATTTACTTTACAGAAAGTACCGTGACTCAATGATGGTATCATATGGAAATTGGGGTCATGATGTACAGTAATACCTTGTCCAAAGACCATTGCAATTTCTTTTTGGTACTTGTTTGCCTTTTTTAGGCAAGCGTCCCAAGCGTTGTAAAACATTGCCTTACAATTTAATTTATTGTAACATCAAATTATTTTTCATGCTGTTCAGTTTAGCTAGCATTATTATAAGTCCTGAATTGTGCTTAAAAAATGGCAGTGTTTGAAATCAATTTTTCTACATACACAATATTTATTAATGAGACCCAGCTGTTAGTCACTTTGCTAAAGTTCTTCCAGATGTTTCACAGTTTCCTCATGCCCATGGCTACCGTACACACACTCTGTCACAGTGTATGGGTCGTGCGTACTGAGCCTTTGTTTGTAAACATGGTCTGTCAAATTTAAGCCTTAGTTAATCCTATCGGTTCAGTTTGAAATTAAAAATTAGCCCCCCTGCACATATTGTGCTAATGTCACAGTCTGTTGAGCTGGTGGGACATATTCAGTGTTTAGTATTCAAAGTATCACTGTTTCTGAGGTTTAGCTGTTGCTGCTGATGGAGTCTTGCTATTGTTAAATAAAAAGTACCAATAGCTCTATGCATGATGGTAGTATCATTGTATTTTTGGATGCTGTAATGATAATGCTATGGTATTCTTTCAAGTACCTTTAAATACAATTTACATTCCACTGCATTTACAGTAGTAATCATTTAGTACCATACTATTAGACATGGGGTTTTTAAACTTTTTGAAGCCAAAGACCCCAGAATCCCCTTCTGGCGTTTACAGTATCGTTCAAACTATTGAGGTTAGTATTTTTTATACTTCTATTCAGCAAGGATGCATTAAATTAACCAAAAGTGACAGTAAATACACCTATACAGTAATAAAAATAAATGTTCTTCTGGTCTTTCCATTCATCAAATAGTACTGAAAGAAAATGATACAGTACTACGGAGAAAGCGGAGTAGACATTTGGCAACTTAAACACAATACTTTTGGAAGTTTAAGCCATTTAAAAAAAAATTTCAGAAATTTTCATTGTCCATTGCAGATTCAAGACAGCACAGCTACAGATCTATAAGATTCTTTCTTGTTATAACACGTTTCCTTGCTGTGCATCATCTGGCATCCAGACCTCTCAATGCTTGTGACCCATTGCCACTCCAACTGCATGTCTCTACAAAGCCTGTGAACAACAGATGATGCCCAGAGCCTTCAAAAATGCTCCCTCACCCTGTCTTTTTTGTTTATCACCAAGTACTCAACACTTGTCCCACTTTGGACGGCCTGCAGACAGAGAGAGAGAGATGAGTCACAGAGAACCTTTTCCACTACTTCTCATAACATTCTTCTGTCTGGGAACGGCTATGCAGGATCAATCATGGCTGGGCAGCATTCACTGTTTCTCCCCTTGCTGCTGTTTCTATAGTCCTGCAGTCAGGTCTTTGATTTTTCCATTAGAACATCAGTCTCTTTTGTCCAGCTCAATGTTTTAGCACAAAGCAACAATAGTCTTCTAAGAGGAGACATCTCAGGCACGTTAGATTTCTCCTCGGTCAAAAGAGAGTAAATTTAATTTTGTCTTGTGTGCTTGTGTTGGAAACTTCATTCAGTTGAGGTCATTTCAGGTGTGAAAACACTGTTGTCATTTGGGGGATATATATGCAGGCTTGACAGCTGTTGTTTAATCTAGAAGACTGTAATAGTACATGCTGATTTTATTACTTTTATTTTTGTTAATACAAGCCTTATTTGTTGCAATCTCATAAATTTTTACAAAGTGGCAAAACTCCTCCTCTTGTCCCCAGAGCGAACATCTCCAGGCTCATATTTGTACCTCTAAATATTTTCGTACAGCTAAGCAACCCAGTTCTGTCTGTGCTCTGAGCGTGTCAGTGTGATGTCATTTTTGTTTTCAGTTTTGAAGACCAGATTTTGCTGACACATATTTTTCCTCACTATCCAGCGGGTTAACTGTGGGCACTATAAAAAGATCTGAGAGATGCATCTACAAAATATTTTTAGGAGAAGTTGGGCAGAGTTTAGATGTACTCATTTATTATGTGCATCAAAGCTAAGACTGATGTTTATTGTATAAAGTAATTGTTTTACTTTTCAGTTCTTTATTAATAGAGGATGATCAAGAGTCAATAACCCATGAGTCTCAATCGTGCTTATCATCATATATCAGTAAATATATGTGGTAGGGTTGCTGTCAGGGGACGCTGTACCTGTGATGGGTACCATAGATGGTGAATGGTCCTATACTCAAATATGCTGCTCTAGTAGCCTCTTGATGTGTCATAAATCACAAAATGTGCTGCTTAATGAGTGGTCAACTAATTGGCTAGATATCAGATAAGATAACAAACTAGTCATTTAGTGAGGTTAACTATTTAATCCAGATCTGTTTCTAGATACTGTACATTAATATTTAAAAGTTTGGGATAAGGTAAAATAGCCTACTTGTATTCAGCAAGGGTACATTCAGTTTACAAAAATGACAGTAGAGATTTATAATCTTACATAATATTTATGTTTCAAATAATTGCAAATATCGACAAAAATAAACTGCTTCTTATTCGGCCTTAATAATAATAATAATAAATGTTTATAGAACCGCAAATCACCATATTATAATTATTTCTGAAGGATTATGAAGTGACACTGAAAACTGGAGTAATGGCTGCTGAAAATGCAGCTTTGCTTTGCCATCACAGAAAAAAAAATAGTTTAAAGAATATTAAAATAAAAAATATTTATTTTCAATTGTAATAGTATTTTAGAATATTACTGTTTTATTGCAGTGTTGATCAAATAAATGCAGCCTTGTGCTACTTTCAAAAACATCAAAAAACATTTTGTTTATACTGTATATTATTCACTCAAAGGTAAAGTAAATCACAATTTAAAACCGAAATAGACATCAATAATAGGCTGTCCTATTGATGTAAACATCTGAATAATTGATAAAAGATGTTAAAATAGTCTCTATTCTATGTAGAATCTATACGCCTGCACGTTTCACATTAGGGTCAGTTCTAATATACAGTACCTTTCATATGCAGGTCTGATTCTAAAGGCCAAAAGGTTGACAAACAGACCATCGGAGAGTAAGAGCACAAAAGCAGCAGCTCACTATAGATTGAAATGTTCCTCTTTAACCTTTGCATCTTGAAATAGAAGCACTCATTTGTTTCCCTATAAACCTAGTCGGCCATTTTCTCCATGCCTATGTTTTATTTAATATTATTTATATCCGTTTGCAAGCATCAGGCCAGGCCTGAGAGGTGAAAGAGTTAAAGACACAGCAGAAAAAGACACACAGATGTTCTCTGTCACATTGAGCAGCAGCTGCTGAAAACAGCCCTGTATTAAGGCTGACTGATGTAGATCGCTGCAAGCAGCTCCATTCCAGCTGGAATACAGACCTCATATGGCATATTCTGATTCGCTTCCAAATTCCACCGTTGATATTATAGGCCCCATAGAAGCCCGTTTACCAGGTGTTAAAGGTTTTATCACCTACAGACCAGTTAAATTGGTGAAATCTTAAACATGCCAAAGCCAGAGGCTCTATGATGTTTGGATAAACAGACGCTCTGCTGGCTGTTGGATGAAAACAGGCCAGTGAGGTACTTAAAGCCGAAGCGTATAATTTCTTTTTTTCATGGTTCAACAAAAGTTTCTTGAACATTCCTCCTGTCTATTATTGTTTGATCAAACAGATCCTGCCTTAGATGCATGCCACTGGCCGATCAATAGTTGGTGTGATGAGTATTTTGGAAAAATAGTACTATTTGAAAATCAACCTCATACTGGAATCTGTGAAAGTTGTGATCAGAGTGCTTTTGCCAAAAAGTGTTATATTGGCCAGAATTTTATATTTAATTGTATTTATTTTTATTTATTTAACAAATTAATTAGAAATTAATCAATAAGTAATAAGGTAATAAGTACTAGTGAGTACTTCTCTTGCAGGATCTGTCTGCTGCTTTTGACACGGTTAAGCACCAGATCCTCCTGTCAACCCTTTTGGCAAAGGGCATCTCCACTCTCCAGTGGTTTTAGTCTTACCTCTCAGATAGGGCCTTCAAGGTATCTTCTTGGGGTCAGTTGTCTAAATTGCTGCGTCTCGCTACTGGGGTGCCTCAGGGCTCAGTTCTTGGACCACTTCTCTTCTCTATCTACATGGCATTACTATGTTTTGCCATACAGAAAAATGGATTTTCATATCACTGCTACAGTGGGCGTGGCGTCAGGCTTCGGAGAGGCTTTTATTAACAGAAATCATAAAATAACAGGGAATAAAAGTGGCCAAAGGGGGAAAGTGTCCAAAATAACAGGGAATCTGGTGTCCTCGTCGTGCTGCGGGGTTTGTGTAGGTCGGGCAGTGTTCATCGAGGAAGGGTCCAGGCAAGGGGCGGAGTCCGGCGGCCGCACGCGCTCCCCTCCTTGGTCCGGGGCGCGAGGGGCGGCGGCTTCTCCTGGCGGCCGCGTCTCTCTCGTCGGCCGCGGCGCTGGTAGGGGATGGACGGCCCGGCATCCTGGCCCGTCGGCCGTGTACACGGGTGCAGTTCCCATCCGGATCGCGGGTCCCTCAACGCACCCTTCCTGGACCCACGAGGACACCAGTGTGCATGCACGGGGAAGAGACCGGTCTCCCGAGGAGAGGCGCGTTGGGCTTTTAAACAGCGGCGGGGATGAGGCTCCATTCACATCAGGTGTGCCCCATCACACGCCGCCAGCCCTGACTCGTCCAGCGCCCATCCTCTCACACACCCACTCCAGTCGGGAGCCTGGTGAAGGGCGGCGATTTAGGACGGGGTGCCGGTGACAATCAGGGAGGAGGCAGCTGACTCGTCACAATATATATATATATATATATATATATATATATATATATATATATATATATATATATATATATATATATGTTTAAACTATTTTGTCACAACGACATAATTATAAGGTGTCCCAAACTAGATCAGAATAGTAGACAAATGGGTCTTTATTTGTGTCTAATTCAGTAAGATAGATACTGCTTATGTGCACCAAGGAACGAGGTTGCCGAACTCTTCCTTTAAACGTGCATCATCATCCCCTAATGGTGCTGTGAATGAAGCATGAGTGATTTATGGGTGGAAGAAAATGCAACACCAGTATTCAGTTCTCCAGTCTCTCATTTATGGCTGTGCTGCTGCTAGGGGAAGTGATGCAGTGAACAGCCCCTAGAGACAGAGAATGCATTCTCCCCTGTGCCGGTTGGGAAACAAGACACTTTGCCATCCATGCAGCTCCATATGAATACTAATTTTTTTTTCCTTTTTTTTTTGGACTGTGACAAGGATGCATGTGTAACTGTCACTGCTGAACAATAGTTCTGGCCCACACAGTTGAGAAGAATGATCATCCTGTTGTTCTTCCTTTCTAATTAGCATGTCCAAACTATGAAGATTATGCAATGTTCATGTAAAAGAATACATTTTCAATCATTGATTATGCACCAGAAATGATCATTATTCAATCTCCAGGGTTTTCATTTGGAAGTTGGAAGGCAGTGCAGTGCAGAGTTTCAGAGTGTGTATTTATCACTGCTGGTCATGTAGCTCTTGTACACACTCAGTATTCTAGTGCATACTCAAAGTTACAGTCCTAAAATAGAGAATTTTCCAATGCAAATGGGAAAGTCAAGCCCTAAATCAAATGCACTGGCCTCCAACACTTATTTGTTAAAATTTTACTTTTTGCTATATAAACTGTATATAAAACCATACTATCATATAACATGCTGTGAAATGTCCTTACTCCCACAGTGTACTGTTGCTTTTTAATCATACTCATCCTTCTTTCCTTCTCTTCTTTCTTTAGAGTTGCTGGGCTCTGCCAAGAAGGTGAACGTCAACTTCCAGGACACTGATGGGTGAGTGGGACATATAAGGACTTTATATGGCTCCATGTGGCAGTCTCTTGTAAACATGATCGTTCCTGTCTGACTGCCAAATATCCTCGGGATCTGCTAGAGTTCTTGTGTGCTTGTTGGTTTAGAAATTTTTTTTATCCAAGTCTCTTTCCCAGTCACTCTCTTTTGTCTGTTTATCGAACTAGCCTCCATATACATATTGTTTGTTAATTTCTTTCTTACCTCCAATCCAGCATCTAGGGATATATTCATGGTGAGAACCAGTTAATCCATACACAAGTCCATATACTATACATTAAATAACCATATCAATCCATAACTGCTCTTTAATTTAAACTTAATCAGTGCTTAATTATTATACAGTGGTTAAAAATGTGGTATTTTTGTAAATAAATGTATCACAGACACGTTTTTAAGCAAAACATAAAAAGTAGTTTTTTACATTTATAATTGAAAAGGAGCATGCTCAAAATTGAGACAAAAGAATTTGAACCCTTTTTGGTTGTCAAATATTAAAGAAACATGTTACTATGTTTTAGTGCTGTCAAACTGCGATTAATCACATCTAAAAGAAAACTTTTTGTTTATATATTATATGAGTGTGTAATGTGTATATTTATAATGTGTATATTTATTATGTATATATGAAAACAAACACATGCATGTATATATTTAAAAAAAAAAGAAATTATATATTAAATATATTAATATATAATATGAAATGTAATAATATAAATGTATATATATATATATATATATATATATATATATATATATATATATATATATATATTGTCAAAATATATACTGTATGTATGTGTATTTATATATGCATAATAAATAAACAGCATACATATATTATGTAAACAAAAACATTTATTTTGGATGTGATTAATTGCGTGTTTGACAGCACTCTTTTTTTCATTTGAAGTAGAACTTCTTTTTGGCATTATAATTTTAGTTAGTAATAAACTAAATACCAATGCATTCAAAGCCAGGTTCTTGCTGTATATTAAGTCCAGAATGTTTTTTATTCAGAGCTGTTCAATGAGATTTGGCAGAAAAGGTCTGTAAGCATTGAAAAATAAAACTAAATTGTACTACTTTATGTTTAAACCACAGATGGCAAAAGCGATAGATTACATAAATCTATAGTATACATTTTAAAATGTCTTAACTGTCCAAATGCTTTTCGGGACTGTACATTGCACAGCATAATTGTATGTTGATTGCTGATCGACATAGCTAGATTATAAGTATGACATATTTGCTCTCATCCAAATTGCTTCTGCCACATTGAATAACTCTTTCAGCTGCCCCTTAATGTTTGTTCAGCTCTATCCAGCGTGTTTCAGAGCCAGAGAGCATTGTGTTATTTGTGGCAGTGTGTTATTTGTGCTAGCGTCATAGAGCTGCTTTGTTCCAAATATCCTGTATCCGGATGTTCTAGTGGTGTACTGTACACATTGGTTGTGAATCATGCACTCTACTGGAGTTTTTCTTGAGTAAAGAAGAGCTGAAAAGAAGACTCTGTATTGAGATATAATGCAAAGGGTGGTTTGTGGTTTGGCACAGAGCACACAGACACCTGGACTGAAGCATAAATGTTTCTAGTGCTGCAAGGTCAGTTATTTCTGTTGATGTAGCTTAAAAAAAACAAACAATGGAATAAAAAATAGGGATTCAACAAAATTAATGAACCTAGTCAAACCAAAGATGTAAACTGATTCTCTGTCATTTCATTTTGTAAGAGTGCCATACAAATACTAACCATGGGAATATGTTGACTTTCATGAACGATGGTGATCTGAACGACCAACTTTATTTGTAGGGGTGTGCGATACTGACAATTTTTTGAGTGTATTTTTGTGGTGGTACCTTGACTGATTTAGTCCTATCATGGATTAATAAATATGACTCTAAAACCACCAGTAGGTGGTGGGACGTCCCTGTCTTCATTAGTGATTCATTTAATCATTTGTTTAAATGTTAGGTTCAGAATGCTGATTCATTTAGAAACGAAGCAAGCGACTGTCTTTATGAATGGATCATTGAATTACAATTTTTGTAAACTGAGTGACACATCGTCACAACAATTACTATATTTTAATAGATGATAAATATTGCACACCCCTGTTATCTAGTGATAATGTAAACATTAAAAACATTGGGCTCCTAAAAGTGTATTCTTTTTCTTTTCTCCATCCTTTAAAGGCCTTGTGGCGAAGACAGGATTCCACAGAAATTGCACCTCACACACAAAAGCACAGTCATACACAGGGTGGATGGGCAGGCTGCCATAAACACTCACTAATTCTCACATGTGCAGACGGATGGGCAAACACACACTGACGCACTCTCACACATGCGGTCAGGTGCAAATACACAAACATCATCTAACAAAACTACCCTTAAACCGATCACAACAACATAGTTAGACTTTTTACAATGACCCAAAAAATACAGCAGGGGCCTGTCCTGCTTTGAGCTCAGACATCCATAGATCAAAGGCTGTTTTATTTTGCTGTAGTCTGTCAAGCTGTGAAAGCGGCAGAATAATTAAAAAAATCTCTTCTATTGATCACTGTCACTGAACACTTCATTTTCAGCGATTTTTGTCGACTTGATTGCACTGATACTATTTAAACTGAGCTGAGCTGAGCTGGATGAGGACATAATTGAATTCAATGATGAACTGCATTTGTGCTTTATTGACACACTATTTTCATATTTAATCCTGTTCAGTTGCTTTGTTACAGTCTATATTGTAAAAAGCGCTATATAAATAAAGGTGACTTGACTTGCCCAACAGAGGCATTCATCATCACAGCCCTGCTTCATGGGTTTTAAGGAAATGAAAGCTGTAACACTAAACCGCTGTATACCTCCTCCACGCACAGTATTTACACGCGCAGCCTTCCTCTGGCCACATTTGTATCAGTGAGATAAATGACTCACACATTAATTCCTTCTCCATAGACTATTGCTTTCTTAGCAGAGATGAAATGATGTTTTCTGCTGAGTGGAGAATAGAGCAGCAGCAGTGAGGAAATGCAGTGTGGGATGATCCCTGTTTTCGGAGGTTAAACTGCCAGTTGGATGGGTGGTGGTCCTTCTAGCCTTGAAATGACAGTCAGACATCAATACACACTCCCCTGCAATCACTTTAATATCTCACACCCTGTGTGATTGTGAGGTCCAATGAAGGTGACACTGAAGAGCTGCACATGGATCAGCTACAGTGGATTAAATTTAAAATATACGAGTAAAGTTAGGCCCAATCCCAATTCTACCCCTACCCCTTCACTTGAACGTGCAAAACAGAGGGGTAGGGGTGTCTCAATTCTTTTTTGGTTGAAGGGAAAGGGGTAAGGGGAAGGGCCAGATAGCCCTTCAAACGATGTTTTTTTGGGACCACATTTCAAACGAAGGGGTATGAATTATCTAGGAAACATGGCTGCTACAAAAATGCTACATGGCTGTCTATGAATGTAAGCTTTTTTGGCATAAATAAAGATTTTAACGAAAAGTAATCATTTGTTTTATGTTACATTCAATTGTGAGTTCATATTAATGGTCATGTTACTCAAAGAAATATTTGCAAAAAATCGCTAATATTTGCTAACTTCCTATCATTACAGACTGCATGATAGTGCCACAGCATATGTTTGATCAGGGCCATAACTGCCGTAGACTAATCCCCCCAATAATTAGAAATCGCTAAACCATTTTCTCAAATATTGTCTATTCGAGAGAGAGAGAGAGGGAAATGGAAGTTGTGTGTTTTGTGCGTTTATGTTTTTAGAGTGAGTTTACTTAAAAACAGCGATTGTATCCTCTCGTCGCTAGAAAATATAATGTAGCGATTCAATATTTAAATTGTATTTAATAAAAGTCGTGGGGCAGCGTTGACAAGTTTATTTTCTCCTGGATGTGTGAGCTGTGCGATTTCTGGTTTGTGTGTGTTAGTAGGCAGCTCATTAATACAGAACGATAATTAAAGGCTCTAATGTACACCATTTTACTGTCTATGAATGCACAGCACACCAGTATATGTGTGTAATGTAAGAGCTATACTACAATCGCTGATGACGTGTGACGTTATGGTAGTGGTGTCCCAATCCTTAGGGGAATATTTTCTCCCCTACCCCTTGACACTCTGTTTCAAGGGACAAGGTGAAGGGGTATAAAATAGAATTGGGATTGGGCCTTAGTCTTTAATATTAGCCAATGATATTAGTGAGTAAGATTCCAGTGACAAGCAGTTTGTCTGTACAGACCAGACGATACACAGCTATATGACGCAACAAAATGAATCAAACCTTACAGACAAACAGAAGCACATGTGGACAGGCTCTCTAAAAACTCAATGCACATAACGAAAACATACGTTTATAATCAAATTCATAACTATTAAACCATTTTTAAGATTATATACTGACTATATCTTTTTTTAGGGGAAGTCGTGGCCTAATGGTTAGAGGGTTGGACTCCCAATTGAAGGGTTGTGGGTTCTAGTCTCGGGCTGGACGGAATTGTGGGTGGGGGTAGTGCATGTACAGTTCTCTCTCCACCTTCAATACCACGACTTAGGTGCCCTTGAGCAAGGCATCGAACCCCCAACTGCTCCCTGGGTTCCGCAGCATAAATGGCTGCCCACTGCTCCGGGTGTGTGCTCACAGTGTGTGTGTGTGTGTGTTCACTGCTCTGTGTGTGTGCATTTCGGATGGGTTAAATGCAGAGCACAAATTCTGAGTATGGGTCACCATACTTGGCTGAATGTCACTTCACTTCACTTTATGAAATAAACTTGTTGGTTCGCATTGAGTTCACAGTTTTCATTTTTATCCCTGCTTTTGTTCCCCGGGAACACATGATAGTTAAAAATTGATAGCCTGAATGCACTGTAAGTTGCTTTGGATAAAAGCGTCTGCTAAATGCATACATTAAATTAAATTACATTTTAATTTTATTGGTCAGTTGCGACATTGCGAGGTATGTTATCCCTGGATAACAACCGGTAAAAGCTAATAACACTGGCTCATCCGGGTAACAGCAGTCAGCGCTGTACTCTAGCTTGAACAATTTTTGGTGGAAGCGTTGTGTTTGATTAAAACTCGATTCAAAATGGTGTACAATTATTTTAATTATGTCATCCTTGTATCGCGGACTCACTTTCATTTCATACAAACTCAGCTGCTGCCACTTTGACTACTGCTGTCTCAAATCGATATTTTGTGTCTACGTATTTACTTATGTAGCAAGTAGCCATGTAATAAACAGGATAATGTACATCCAGCCGGTTATAATCTCAGAATAAATCCCTTCAGGCTGATACAAGCCCCCCTCCACTTTGCGTCGGGGTCCTGATCACACGATCGGGGTTTATTCTGAGATAACAACTGGCTGGATGTACATTATCCCTTACTTAAAGCACTTAAAGTACCTGAGATCATCGTCACAGCATGTATATTGTTCAAATCTCAACATTGCAGAAATAGAAACCGTTTCTAAAATAGAATCTGCTGTCACTCGATGCTGGTTAGGACAAAAACGCTGATTAACGTGAAGAAGAAAAAAAAATATACACCTTTCATTGCGCATCACAGTGTCGTGTCACATCTGGTCAGGAAACAGTGTTAACCATAGCTTCGTGTTCATAATACCTGTTCCAGCATTGCTAAGAAACTAAGTTATTAGTCTATTAAAAAAATAATTGCATTAAAAAAAAACTAAACAAAAGAAACTACACATCTCTCGTCTATAAGTTGCATGATTTGAGGTACCATTCTTAGAAGAAGAGGTTTTAAGAATAGCAGAACGGTAACGCTGTCATAGATCTGTTTTTGTGATGCTTCAGGATCAAAGGTGCGTGAACGAAGCAGCAGGAGCACGGCGTGAGGATTGTCAGGTGCTTGATGCTGATAGGAGGATTGTGTGGTAGAATGTTCCGGTAGTCATCTGCGGGAACAATAAAAACAAAGACGCTTTAGATGGGGCGCACACTAAGCTCTGATTTAAAGGCTTGTTGTGACAATGTTCTAGACAGATTTGTGAAGGCAATGTGTCTCAGTGTGAAGGTCACTGGCACTGACAGCCACACAAACACACGCTCTCACTGCGGTCAGGGTTGAGGCCCAGCAGAGCCACAGCAAAACAGGAGGCTTTCAGTGGATTCTGAGATAAGCTGTGTCTGAAACGAGCTCGAGGAACATTGCTACATGACTGCCATCTACTGTGAGGCTGTGTTCATCAAGATAATCTTACTTTGTCATCTCTTAAATCTCTGTGTGATTGTATCGAACACAAACCATAACTGCTTTCAAACTGACTGGGGATCATACCAACACTGTTTGTCCATTGCTTCCAGGTGGACTCAAAGTCTGTTCTTCCATGACCGGATAAACATAGGGTTGATAGACTCTGTTTGTAGAGGCTTCATCTTCTGTTTTTCAATTCAGCCCACATAAAAATCTAAGATTAATATAGCTGCCAGCCCCCCTAAAAAAATCTAATCTTGCTCTTGAAGCAGTCGATAATTCTCTCAGCCACAACATCTCATTTTCAGGTAAGAAGCCGAGTCCTAAGCTGAGTAAGAAGACTGAAATCCTGACACAGCCGCTACGTGTTAGCTTTGATGTACATGTACATTTGCAATGATAGACTTCAGTGTAAAAGAAACAAGAGTCATTGTACAAAAGTGAATGAGAACAGTTTGTTCACTTAAAAGATATGAAAAACCAAACAAGTTGATTATTATGTCATTATGATGTCTCTACCACATGAAATGAGCAGCAGTTCTCTAATTTAACATGCTGCTTTAGCTCAGCAGATAATGCTCAATGTGTGTAATGCTGAGAATCAATGTAATGACTTTATTTTGAGGATCAAAAAACGAGCTAATCTATAAACCTGCGGATGTCTTCAAAACACACAGCTTGGGCGGCTACGACTCAGTGGCAGGATTAATGAAGCTGTTCTTTTACTGAATTCATTACCACGCTCACTGAGCATTAATAAAGCTTTAATTGTTATGTCTAAACCCAATCAGCTAATTAGGAGTTTTCATTTCTTGAACTGCAACCCTGCACTTTCTTCCATGCAATTCGTCATCTTTAGACTTTTAATATACTAAGGGTTCCTGTTATTGCTGCCAATCAATATAACAGAAAAAAATATAAATAAATAGTGAAAGCCACTATGTGACTTGCTTTGAAATAAAAGTCACTTTTTAAAAGTGGCATTCATTTAAAGATTTATATATATATAAAAAAAAACTATATATATATATATATATATATATATATATATATATATATATATATATATATATATATATATGTATATGTATATATGTATGTATGTGTGTGTATATATATATATATATATATATATATATGTATATATGTATATGTATATGTATATGTGCAAGAGTTCTGGTATATAATTTGACTAAATTTCAGGTATGCATTATATATCTGCAGTCGAACTGGTTTTGGATGATAAAACTGGTTGAATTACATTACATTTATTATTTTCTATTCATCAAAGAATCCTATTATATATATGACTGTTACCCACAAAAATATAGAGCAACTGTATAAATAAGAAATGTGTCTTCAGCAGCAAATCAGCATATTAGTATGATTTCTGGAGGATCATGTGACACTGAAGACTGGAGTAATGATACTAAAAATACAGCTGTGCCATCACAAGAATAAATTACATTTGAAATGTATAACTATAGAAATAATCATTTTAAATACTATTTTACAATATAAAATATATACAGTTTTTTCTATATATTTAATCAAATGAATGCAACCTTGGTGAACATAAAACCACCATTTTTATCAACCCAAACTTTTCAATGGTAGTGTATAGTAATGTAACAGGTGCCTGCTTTATTTGTCTATATACATATTGATATATATATATATATATATATATATATATATATATATATATATATATATATATATATATATATATATATTAATATATATATATATATTTTATATATATATATATATTATATATATATATATATATATTTATTTATTTATTCCTTTTCTAACTATTCTTTTTTGGCAAAGCATCAATCTTTGCATGTCGCTAAGCAACACACAGTAACAGCAATTTTTCCCATCACCTTGGCCAATCCAAATTGAGAAAATAACATTTTGCAGGTATGTCCATACGCACATTGTGACATCCATGTAGCGCCCCTGCTCTCTTCGGTAGTAGAGATAACAGACATCTTGTGATAATAAATCTAAAGTGTTCTCATAAGAGGCTTAATGTTCTTTCTACTCTGAGATCATTCCCTTAAATGGGAGCACTTGTGGGATCTTGATTTATGCGAAAGCAAGAGCCTGTCATTTTGCTGCCTCCAACTTTAATAAAACGATATGAAACCGGCCTTCAAAAAAAAAAAAAAAAAAGGTTATGGAGAAAGAACAACTGAGAAAAAGTAGAGCTGAGTTATTTCAGAAAGGGATATTGCCAGCACTGACTCGGAGGATTGTCTTGTTTGATGGCATTTTGTTGGAGATAAATGTTTAAAAGGCAGAGGAGCCAGTTGAGCTGTAGGATTATTAACCATGATCCAACTGATGCGGCTGCCAGAAGTGAGATGTGTGGGAGCTCACTGATGGATGAGTAGCAGTTTATTCCATCTGAACAAACACCTTTTAAATTAACAGTGAAATGTGGGGGTCAATAATACAGTCTTTAGCGCTTGTAGTTTCAAAGATCTGCTGGTTACGAATAATCAAAACTAGTTGTTATATTTGCTAACTTGTGCCTTGAAGGCACAATTGTTCTGTTAATATCAGATTACATATACTGTATGAGTAATATGTTTAAGTCTCTATTATGAGTCAAAATCAAATAGTATGTAAATTGGGATCCAAATGTGAAAAATATTGATTGATAAAAATATATATACCCTAATAAAAAAAGTTATACTGTATATATCTAAAAAAAGACATTTATTTCATACTAATTATAGTTTAAACCTGTGAACATATTTACTGACATATCGCACAACACTTTAAAAATGATTAAACTTTATTTGTAGCACTTGTGGGCAATGCACATTTCTTAATAGTAAGTCTAAAATGTGATTTATTGTCACTATCGATGAGGATTGTATGATCGTTTAATAATATCAGTCTTTAAATGTAAGATATTTCAAGTGTACTTCAAGTATATTTACAACAGTTCCACTTTAGCACAATCAAATATACTTCTGCGTATCTTTAGTTGGAATTTAGCACTACTTATGCACAACTAAAGTGCATTAAGCACAAATTTACCAGACTGTAAGTACACCAGTTTAGTATATTAAAAGTACAAATTAAGGGCTTTTATTAAGTACTTAACTATGTAAATGTATTTGTTATATACTTGGCATGAAATAAATGTATTTGAAATACATTTAAGTATATTTATTAGGGCCGGGACTTACACGCGTTAATTGAGATTAATTAATTACACAAAAAATAACGCGTTAACTAAGATTAATTAATTACAGAAAAAAAAATTCCCGCATTTTTAATAACTTATTTTTGCACCGCGGAACGTTTCTCACTGGATGAGTTTTGGCGGGACCGATTATACTGGAGCACCAACTAGCGTTCGCATATCACCGCAGCACATCCTTTCTTTTACTTTCTATGAGCACATCAAA
>NW_020527694.1:0-24282 GCF_003368295.1 Carassius auratus
TGCCAGAGGGATATGTGAATGCCATGTGCCCGCTGGGGCACAGTTTTACCTGATGGCCACCGGGGTGCGTGATGGCATTGGTGGCTTGAGCCCGCCATCGCTGCTTGCAGCTATATTTATTATTATTATTATTCTCTTCTCTAAGATGAATCGCATTTTTGAGGGCCTAAACATGCTCGAAAAGTCATGAAACTTTGCACACACCTCAGAACTGGCGAAAAATTTACGTCTGATATGGGTTTCAGAAGTGGGTGTGGCAAAATGGCTCAACAGCGCCACCTTATACACGTTCAACGGTGTGCGCCTCGAGCTACATTTCATGTACATGTATGAAAATCGGTATACACATGTAACTCTCCAATACCTACAAAAAAGTCTCTTGGAGCAAAATCCGAAACCAACAGGAAGTCGGTTTATTACTAATATTATGAGCAAATTTTGTGTCATTTTTGTCATTTCCATGCGTTGTATTTTAACGAACTCCTCCTAGAGATTCATTCAGATCAACACCAAATTTGGTATGCCTAATCTGAAGGCCTTTGCGATGTTAAATTGCGAAGCTTTTGAGTTTTCGTTAATGGGCGTGTCCGTGGTGGCCTGGCGAATTCGATGATTCGCCATGAAACTGGAAGTTGCTATAACTCAGACATACAATGACCAATCTGCCCCAAACTTCACATGTTTGATGAGACTCCTGAACCTGAACAGATTGACATGCCCATATTCAGTTATAGTCATAGCGCCACCTATTGGCAACAGGAAGTGACATATTTTACACTGCGATGAACTACTCCTAGAAATTTTATGACATCAATGTATGTTTGTGGTCAGTCTAAATCTAAAGGCCTGTGCGATGTTAAGTTGTGAAGATCTTGAGTTTTCGTTAAAAGGCGTGTCCATGGCGCCGTCACGAAGTTCGATGTCTCGCCATGGGAATAAAAGATGTTATAACTCAGGCATAAAATGTCTGATGTTCCCCAAACTTCACAAGTGTGATAAGAGTCCTGGCCTGAACAGATCTGCAGGCCAATATTCCACCGGGTGTGGCAGAATGGCTCTATAGCGCCACCTATACACTTTCAACGGAGTGCGCCTCGAGCTATGTTTCACGTACATGTACAAAAATTGGTACACACATGTAACACTCCAATACCTACAAAAAAAGTATCTTGGTACGAAATCCGGATCCCAACAGGAAGTTGGTTATTTTGAATTTTCCCTGCAAAATTGGTGCTGTTTTTGCCATTTTTCAGGGGTTGTACTTTAACGAACTCCTCCTAGAGATTTATTCAGATCAACACCAAACTTGGTCAGTGTAATCTAAAGCCATTTGCGATGTTAAATTGCGAAGGACTTGAGGTTTCGTTAAAGGGGCGTGTCCATGGCGGCCTGACAAATTTCGATGTTTCGCCATAAAAAAGGAAGTAGCTGTAACTCAGACATACAATGTCCAATCTGCCCCAAACTACACATGTTGGATAAGACTCTTGACCTGAACAAATCTACATGCCAATATTCAGTTATAGTCATAGCGCCACCTATTGGCAACAGGAAGTGACATATTTTACACTGCGACAAACTATTTCCAGAAATGTTATGACATCAATGTCTTTTTTGTGGTCAGTCTAATCTAAAGACCTGTGGTGATGTTTAGTTGTGAAGATCTTGAGATTTTGTTAAAAGGCGTGTCCATGGCGCCGTGACGAAGTTCGATGTCTCGCCATGGGAATAAAAGGTGTTATAACTCAGGCATAAAATGTCCGATCTTCCCTAAACTTCACATGTGTGATAAGGGTCCTGGCCTGAACAGATCTGAAGGCAAATATTCCATTGGGTGTGGCAAAATGGCTCGATAGCGCCACCTATACACTTTCAACGGAGTGCATATGCACATTCAATGGAGTGCGCCTCGAGCTATGTTTCACGTACATGTACAAAAATCGGTACACACATGTAACACACCAATACTTACAAAAAAGTCTCTTGGTACGAAATCCGAATCCCAACAGGAAGTCGGTTATTTAGAATTTTCTCTGCAAAATTGGCATAGTTTTTGCCATTTTCAGGGGTTGTACTTTAACGAACTCCTCCTAGAGATTTATTCAGATAAACACCAAACTTGGTCAGTGTAATCTTAAGCCCTTTGCGATGTTTAATTGCGAAGATCTTGAGGTTTTGTTAAAGGGCGTGTCCATGGCGGCCTGACAAATTTCGATGTTTCGCCATGAAAAAGGAAGCTGCTGTAACTCAGACATACAATGTCCAATCTGCCTCAAACTTCACATGTTAGATAAGACTTCTGCCCTTAACAGATCTACATGCCCATATTCAGTCATAGTCATAGCGCCACCTGCTGGCAACAGGAAGTGTCAATGTTTTACACTGTAAATAACTACTCCAAGAAATTTTATGACATCCACATTTTATTTTGGTCAGTCTAATCTAAAGTTCTTTGCAATGTTAAATTGTGGAGATCTTGAGATTTTGTTAAAGGGTGTGTCCATGGCGCCATGACAAAATTTGATGTCTCGCCATCGGAAGAGAAGTTGTTGTAACTCAGGCATTAAATGTTCAATCTTCCCCAAACTTCACATGTTCGATAAGAGTCCTGGCCTGAACACATCTGAAGGCCAATATTCCATTATAATGACAGCGCCACCTGCTTACAACAGGAAAATTGGCAGATATATGGAATAAACTTTGACATATTCCACTTATATTTCTGAGTTTAAATGCATATTTCTCACCGTTCACATATCTACTAAAGCCACTTACTGCCGGTGAGCCCGGGTGCGAGGGCCCGTTCATCGCTGCTTGCAGCTTTAATTTATTAGGGCTCAAGCCCGAAGGGGCGAAGAGCCCTATTGTTCCCCTAAGGATTATTCTTTTCTTATTATTATTAGGGCTCAAGCCCGAAGGGGCGAAGAGCCCTATTGTTCTTCTAAGGATTATTCTTCTTATTATTATTTTTTTTATTTTTATTAAACCTTCCGGGGTTTTTTGGAGGCCTTAACATGCTCAAAAACTCTTGAAAATTGGCACACACATTGGAATCTGCGGCCATCAGGACGCCACAGAGACTGGGACCCGGGCGTGGCACAGGGGCTCTACAGCGCCCCCTGGAACACAGTCAGAAATCTTGAACCATAGCTCACACACACTTTCATGTATTTATATGAAACTCAGTACACTTATAGATCTCATTGAGCCGAACAACTTTCGCACTCTATGTCATAGGCTCCGCCCAACAGGAAGTCAGCTATTTAGGGCTGTTTATAAAAAGCATGCTCTGGAATTTGATATACTTGTCATAGGTCTTTTACTTGATTGCCACCAAACTCGGTCAACATGATCTCAAGACATTGGGGATGGAAAATTGCGAGGGGATTTTTGATATCTCGAACGGTTTGCCCGTGGCGAGGCGTTGAAATTATGGCGAGAAATGAGAAACAGGAAATGTCTAATAACATCCACATACATTGCCTGAGTTTGATCAAACTTCATTGGTTTGTTCGTTGTATGATACCGATCGCATATATGTGACTATTAAGAGTCAACATTATAGCGCCACCAACTGGCAGCAGGAAGTGTGTCATTTTCCAAATGCTTTGAATTCAGCATCTTATTATTACTCTATTTACTTAAAACTTCATCAGAATAATGACAAAACATGGCCGATGTAAATCTGTTGTGGGGATATTGATATCTGATATTGTGTTGCCATGGCAACGTGTCAAACTTGAATGTTCTGTTATGGTGAGTTTGAGGCAGACAACAAGCTCAGATTTACATGAAACTCAAAACACATATCAGTATTAGTGATAGCTAGACAATGGCAAAAGCTTTTAAAAGGGCGTGAAGGAGGCACTCTATAGCGCCACCTTTTGTCAAAAGTGGGGGGGTTAGTTTTAGCTACAGACACCAAACTTGGTACATAAATTGTTCTTTTCAAGACGGACAACTTTCTAATTCACAGTCATCAGCTACGACCAACAGGAAGTCGGCTATTTTGATTTGAATATTTAAATTGAGCTTTGATTTAATGCATACTCCTCACAGGAAATGTTCACTATACTCACCAAACTTTGTCTACATGTTGAAAAAACATTGAGGAACTTAAATTGCGAACGGATTTTGGTTAGCTTGAACGGTTTTGTCGTGGTGATTTTTTGAAATGACAGTAAAAAGGGAATCATTAATTGTCTTGTATTTTTAAATTGCAGCTTCCAAACACTTAAAAAAAAAAAAATCATACAGAGATCAAATCATTCTGAGGACATATGCATAGTTTCATGACTTTACAACACTGTATGATTAAAAGAAAATTAAAAAACTGTCAGACATCTCAACTCACTCTGTCCCTCTGTTTGAGGAATGTATGTGTGCTGACTGAGTGTGTGTGTGTGTGTGTGTGTGTGTGTGTGTGTCTGTGATTGGGGGATGGGCATGAGCTGAGTGGCAGACACAATGAGAGAGAGAATGAGAGAGAGAGAGAGAGACTTAATCATCTCTTTAATCACCAGAAAAAAAAATTATTTTAAATTGTTATTTTTTGTTGCTTTTGCTAACATTGCTGTTTTCATTACAGCTTAAGAAATCTCTTAGGCCTTATCCTTTTCTGACAGTTTCAGGAATTAAAAACAAAATTCTAAAAATACTTATTTGTGCTGCAAATAATAATTTAAATCTCATTTGATACTGACCTATTCCATCCTGTGACATGACATTTATCTTAATTTACATAATCTCATGGATGTAACAGTAAAACTGTTCAGCTCACAGATGAAGACTAAGCTGTAATGCAAGCAGAACTTTCACAAATGCTTGTAAGTCATTAAAGAATTTTATAACACTGTAAAATAATGTCTAATTTGTTAACATTAGTAAATGCATTGGTAACACTTTATAATAACTGCACTCATTAGTAAATAGTCAGTTCATGCTTTATAAAGCCTTGTCCCAATATTAATAGTCAGTAGTAAGCAGCTTATAAATACAGCTATAAATAGCTTGTTCTTGGTTTATAAGCACATTTATTAAAAAGGAGAGTAAAGGGTCAGTTATCTTCCTATGAAAAATAAAAAAATAAAAATAAAAAAACAACAACACAGATTGATACAGAACTCAGAAATTTTATTGTGGATTTATGATAAACTCAGCCTGTAAATGAATCATACTCCTCCAAGAAGACACAAGTAGTTCACACCAAACTTTTTCAACATGATGCCAATATACTGAAGATGTTAAATTGTGAATGGGTTAAGGATACCTTAAATGGTGTGGCCATACCGATTTATTAAAGTAACATAAAAAAATACAATAGTTATTTTACTATATCTTTAACATTCTTCATTCCAACTCTTCATAATTTTTTATATACGTAGAAGTCATCATTTGAAAGAAGCACAGCAAGTTTCATAGCTTTATCATTTTCAAGAGCCAGCTTAAAATTAAAACTATCATAACATATAAATCAAGCTTGCAATTCTTAGTACCAATAATGGCCACCAGATGGCGATATATGATTACTTTTAAATAATTATTGTAGAAACAAGTATGATTTAAATCATTTATAGAAATCTTTCAAAGAAAAATAATATGTATTTTACTGATAAAATGACCCTCACTTAATTAGAATAATATGCTGAAGTATTGTGAAATACTGTGTATTAAGAATAATTCTTTATAGGCTTTATGGACAGATAAGTTTGGAGTGACTCTTGAAGGATCAGCACCACATCCTCTTTTACCACTGTTTAAAGAATTTATCTTACAGAACAGGTGCGAATTAGTTTTGGATAGCTTGAATGGTTTTGTCATGGTGATTTTTTGAAATAACAGTAAAAAAGGAACCAGTAAATGTCTTTTATTTTTTTAAGTGCAGCTTCTAAACACTTCAACAAAATGTACACATAGAAGACAAGTCATTCTGAGGAAATATGCATAGTTTCATGACTATACAACACTATATGGATGATAGAAAATTAAAAAAACTACCATACATCTGATGTCACTCTGTCCCTCTGGGTAATGTGTGTGTATGTGTGTGTGTGTTTGTGTGTTAAGTGTGTGTGTGTTAAGTGTGTGTGCTGAGTTTGTGTGAATGTGTGGGAGAGGGGATGGGCTTGGTGTCAGAGAGAGAGAGAGAGAGAGAGAGAGAGAGAGGGAGGGAGACTTAATCATCTCTTTAATCACCAGCAGAAAAAAAAGCAATTTTGTGTTGTTGTTGTTTTTTCATCATTACAGCTTAAGAAATATCTTAGGCCTCAACATCAACTGTTGCTAGCCTACTCCCAAAATGAATAGTCATTAGTAAGCATTTTATAAATACAGCTATAATTAAATTGTTCATGGTTTATATGCATATTTATTTTGAGGAGATTAAAGGCTGTAATCTTCCTAAAAAAAAACAAAAAAAAAAACAAACAAACACAGAACTCAGAAACATTTATTTCAAGATGCAATAAAAGAAAACTGTACACTATATATATATATATATATATATATATATATATATATATATATATATATATATATACAATTGCATAAGTTTATATATTTTTTTTTATCAAGTGTACAGCTAAATAATAATAATAATAATGCATTTTATTTAAGGCGCCTTTCAAACCACTCAAGGTCACCGTACAACAAGTAACAACAGTAACAATATTAAAACAAAAAATAACAGCAAATAACAATGTCAGTAAAAAACCACAATAATATTAGAATAGCACAACATATTGTGGAATACTATATTAAGACTTTATATATAGGCTTTATGAACAGATAGGTTTTGAGAGATTCTTGAAGTACTAGCATCACCTCCTCTTGTACGACGGTTTGAGGAATATATTTTCCAGATAGTACCGCCGCTCCCTATATGCAGAATACGCAGTCTTCGTAGGGCACCAACTCCCAGAGGGGGCACCATCCCAGTAGCTAAAAAAAAAATAAAACATGCGCCATTCTCCCATCCGCGCTCGCGACCGCTCGGACATTTGCGGATGAATGTTCGTAATTGATGGATGGACATCTATGCCCGGGTAAAAGATATCAGCAATCCGGCACAGAGAAAAGAAAAATAAAGTAAAAAACAAAACAAAAACAGGCATAAAGTTGGCTTGACATTGGACATTCGAGAGTCTCAAATTTAGGGACCGTCTCTAAAGTTTCATGTAATATTGTTATACACTTTTCTAACGTCAGTAGCATTTGAAGAGAATGACTTACAGTCATAAAAACAACTGTAATTGTTCATCTAGGTGACAGCTATAATGCACCATTAAATTGAATGTTTGATATTTATTAAAACAAACTGTAAGTCATATGTAAATTATGCTACTTTTTCACATGGGCTCAAAAGCAAATTTGAAGCTCAATAGCATTTGAGGAGAAAGACTTGCAGTCATAAACCAATTGTAATGTGTTCATTTAGGTGTCAGCTACGATGCACAACTTATACATTTTTTATATATATTAAAATAAAGTGTTACTAAAGTTATATATATTGTTCTGTGTATGTGATTTCAAAGTCTAGACGGGTCGGATTAACCCTTTAACTGCCATATCCCTTAAAATTTGATTGCAAGAGGGTTACTGTAAATGCTTATGCCCGCTGGGCACAGTTTTCCCGATGCCACCGGGGTGGTGTTGCACTGACGGCTTGAGCCCGCCATCGCTGCTTGCAGCTATATTTATTATTATTTTTCTTCAAGGTTTCGGGGGCTTTTGGGGCCCTTAACATGCTTAAAAAGTCTTGAAAATTGGCACACACATTGGAACCTGCGGCCATTAGGGCCGGGCAGAGACTGATACACGGGCGTGGCACAGGGGCTCTACAGCGCCCCCTGGAATACTGAGGGCCATATATCATACATACTTGCACGTAGACACACGAAACTCGGTACACATGTAGATCTCATCAAACCAAACAACTTTTGTACTGCATGTCATAGGCTCCGCCCAACAGGAAGTTGGATATTTAGGGTTTAGTATTCATATTTTTCGTCAAAGTTGTGGGGGCTTTTGGGGTCCTTAACATACTCAAAAACTCTTGAAAATTTGCGCACACTTTGGAATCTGTGGCCTTTAGGAGCCTGCAGAGGCTGGGACCCGGGCGTGGCACAGGGGCTCTATGGCGCCCCCTGGAACACAGTCATAAATGTTGATGTATAGCTCACACATACTTGCTCGTATTAATATGAAACTCAGTACACATATAGAGCTCATCGTGCTGAACAACTTTCGTACTGCATGTCATTCGGCTCCGCCCAACAGGAAGTCAGCTATTTAGAGTTATGTAAAAAGCGCATGCTCTGGAATTTGAAATACTTGTCATAGGTTTTTTTGCCGATTGCCACCAAATTCGGTCAACATGATCTCAAGACATTGGGGATGAAAAATTGCCAGGGGATTTTTGATATCTCGAACGGTTTGCTCGTGGCGAGGTGTTGAAATTATGGCGAGAAATGAGAAACAGGAAGTGTCTAATACCATCCACATACATTTCCTGATTTTAATCAAACTGCATCAGATTATTCGTTGTATGATGTCGATCGCATATATGTGACTATTAGGAGTCAAAGTTATAGCGCCACCAACTGGCAGCAGGAAGTGTGTCATTTTCAAAATGATTTGAATTCAGCATCTTATTTTTACTCTATTTGCTTCAAACTTCATCAGAATAATGTTAAAACACAGCCGATATAAATCTGCTGGGGGGATATTGATATCTAAAAATATTGTTGCCGTGGCAACATGTTAAACTGGAATACTTCTCAGGTGATTTTGAGGCATATAACATGCTTAGAATTTCATCAAACTCAGAACACATATCAGTATTTATGATAACTAGACACTGGCAAAAGTTCATAAGAGGGCGTGGAAGAGGCACTCTATAGCGCCACCTTTTGTCAAAAGTGGCGGGGTTAGTTTTAGCTACAGACACCAAACTCGGTACAAAAATTTTTCTTATCAAGACGGACAACTTTCTAATTCACAGTCATCAGCTACGATCAACAGGAAGTCAGCTATTTTGATTTGAATGTGGATTTTTTTTTACATTTAGCTGTGAATTAAGGCATACTGCTCAGAGGAGAGTAACACTATACACACCAAACTTTGTCTACATGATGCCAAAACATTTTACACAACTTAAATTGCCAATGGATTTTGGATAGCTTAAACGGTTTTGTCGTGGTGATTTTTTTAAATGACATAAAAAATTGAATTATTAATTTTCTTGCATTTTTAAATTCCAAACACTTCAAAACCTTTTTTCGTACAGAAAAAAAGTCATTCTGAGTAAATATGGATAGTTTCACGACTTTACAACACTGTATGGATAACAGAAAATTAAAAAACTGTCAGACATCTCATCTCACTCTGTCCCTCTGTTTGAGTATATGTGCTTCAGACTTCCATTGTCTGAGAGAAATAGCGCCCCTACAGGTTCAATTCCCGGACTTTTACTTTCACTTTTAAATCGGTTAAAAATACAAATAGATACTTAGATTTAATTCACACTGACAAGCTAAACCAACATATCTGATTATTACCGGTTCAGGGCTCATGGATAAATTATTTCTGGCCAGAGATACGTGAGAAATAGGAGAGATGAATCACCGCTGTGATCACGAGCGTCTGGAGTAAAGAGCTCAGAAAAAACGAATTTATTCCTGTTTTAAAGCTTTTAAAAATAAATTATTACAGCGATATCACACAATCAACCAATTAGAACACACCAAGAGCTAAATTCAGATGTTTTTGAACTGTTTGTGTGAAAATGAAATATTTGTGGCTGCCTATCTGAAATCACCGCCTCCGATCAGCGCGTACAGTGTCCAGCTCAAAAAATAAACGAATTTATTCTTGTTTAAGAGCTTTTTTAAATAAAATATTACCACAAATGCACACAATAAACCCATTGTAACACTACAAGAGCTAAATGCAGGTGTTTGTGACCCGTTTAAGTGTGCAAGACTATTTGAAAGCGCGACTGGCAGAATAACATATATCTCTCGAGCTGCAGGATTCTGCCTTTCGTCGTACGAACGAACACATCACGGACAAGATTATTTCAAAATACATAATAGCTTGGCGACCATAAACAACAACAGCCACGTGAACATAAACTGTTGAGAAATATATCTGAAACGGATCTACTGGATTTTAATATTAAGTGACCGCATATACCAGCTGCTTCTGTCTTCAATTTTAATCTATATAAAAAATGAAATTCATTCATCTTGGGTGCTTTTTTAATGTGTGTACGTATTTATTTATTTATTATTTTGCTCTAACAATAATTAATCTATATTTAATTAAATCAATTACATTTTATTTTACATTTGATTTGTCAATTTCTGCATCTAAACGCCTAAAAACATAAAACATGCTCTATTATACTATTGTTAGCAATTTCTTTATCGTCCAATTTATCTGGTGTACACACTTTTATTTTCATAATAAACTTGTTTGTTAGATTATACACAGTTACAGTGGTCTATAATAAATATTAACAGGTTTTAGTCAAGCTGTTTAGAATGATTGCAGTAGGCTATTTTTTTTAAATGTAAATCCCAAAAAATAAAAAAATAAATAAATAAAAAACATTGGAAAACAATAACTGTTGTACTTTTTTATACATTTTGTATAATTTCATAGTTTATGCATTATAGTTATAAAAACAAATAAATTTAGCCACTCACATAGAAATCTTAGGCCTTATCCTTTTCTGACAGTTTTAGGGATTTTTAAAAATCCCAAAAAACCTTATTTGTGCTGCAAATAATAATTTCAAACTCAAAAAGTAAATAGTCAGTTCATGCTTTATAAAGCCTTGTCCCAATATTAATAGTCAGTAGTAAGCAGTTTATAAATACAGCTATAAATAGCTTGTGTTTGGTTTATAAGCACATTTATTAAAAAGGAGAGTAAAGGGTCAGTTATCTTCCTATGAAAAATAAAAAAATAAAAATAAACAAACAACAACACAGATTGATACAGAGCTCAGAAATTCTATTGTGGATTTATGATAAAATCAGCCTGTAAATTAATTCATACTCCTCCAAGAAGACACAAGTAGTTCACACCAAACTTTTTTTTAACATGAAGCCAATATACTGAAAATGTTAAATTGCGAAAGGGTTTAGGATACCTTAAATGGTGTGGCCATAGCGATTTATTAAAGTAACATAAAAAAATACAATAGTTATTTTACTATATCTTTAAATTTTTTCATTCCAAACTCTTCATAATTTTTTATATAGGTAGAAGTCATCATTTGAAGGAAGCACAGTAAGTTTCATAGCTTTATCATTTTCAAGAGCCAGCATAAAATTAAAACTATCATAACTTATAAATCAAGCTTGCAATTCTTAGTACCAATAATGGCCACCAGATGGAGCTATAGGATTACTTTTAAATAATTATTGTAGAAACAAGTATGATTTAAATCATTTATAGAAATCTTTCAAAGAAAAATAATATGAATTTTATGTATTTTACTGATAAAATGACCCTGACTTAATTATAATAACAAGCTGAAGTATTGTGAACTGTATATTAAGAATAATTCTTTATAGGCTTTATGGATAGACATGTTTTGAGTGACTCTTGAAGGATCAGCACCACATCCTCTTTTACCACTGTTTAAAGAATTTATCTTACAGAACAGATGCAAATGAATTTTGGATAGCTTGAATGGTTTTGTCGTGGTGATTTTTTGAAATAACAGTAAAAAAGTAACCAGTAAATGTCTTATATTTTTTTTAAAGTGCAGCTTCTAAACACTTCAAAAAAATGTACACATAGAAGACAAGTCATTCTGAGGAAATATGCATAGTTTCATGACTATACAACACTATATGGATGATAGAAAATTAAAAAACTATCATACATCTTATGTCACTCTGTCCCTCTGTCACTGTGGGTAGTGTGTCTGTGTGTGTGTGTGTGTGTGTGTTTGTGTGTGTGTTAAGTGAATTAGGTGTGAAACTATCAGGGTGCATTTAGTCTCCAGCGCCAACATTTTACAGAACTGCCACTTTCCTGGAGTCTCCAGAATTACTCTGTGTCAGGCTCTGAGAGACTTAAGATTCCAAAAAATTATTTAATTAGAATACCATGAAGTATTGTGAAATACTATATATTAAGGCTTTATATATAGGCTTTATGAACAGATTAGAGTGACTCGTGAAGGACCAGCACCACCTCCTCTTGTCCGATGGTTTGAGGAATATATCTTCCAGAATCCAGGATTAAGATTTAGGAGCTCATTTTTATTCCACCTCCTTTCCTGAAAGTCTGTCTTGCAGAATTGACTAAAAATTTATCTTCACATTAATTCCTTATTATTTTGCAATTCTTTTTGTCAGTTCTTCTTGACCTGTTTTTTTCTTCTTCTTTTCTGACCTCATGACCCAGTCAGCATTTTTTGTATAATGGTCAAGTCTTAACTTATCCATTTCTGTATTGCCTTTGTGTTTGATATTTCTAATGGGTATTTCATAATTTTCGACTTTACAGTTTGAGTTAAAACTCTTTTTTAGCGCATTTCATCTGTAAAAGAAAACATGCCTAATAAATTCTGGCACATGATGAATATAGGAGTTTTTTCTCTTCCAGCTTTCCTGGACTATGTATAGCACTCATAAATGATTAACAATAAAAAAATAATGGTAGTTATTAAAGATTGATATGGTGGAATTGGTAAATATGTGCTTGGAAAAAAAATCAGAATAAAAACAAATGTTTTTAATATTTAGGGCTAAGCCTGGAAGGGCGAGAGCCCTATTGGTTTTCCTAGGATTATTTTGTATTATTTGAGCCCGCCATCGCTGCTTGCAGCTATATTTTAAATTGTTATTGTTTTTGTTGTTGCTAATGGTGGCGTTTTTTTCCTTTCATTACAGGTTAAGAAATCTCTTAGGCCTTATCCTTTTCTGACAGTTTTAGGGATTTAAAAACATCCTAAGAATCCTTATTTGTGCTGCAAATAATAATTTCAAACTTATTTGATACTGACCTATGACAACCTGTGACATGACATTTATTAATCTCATGGATGTAACAGTAAAACTCTTCAACTGACAGATAAAGCTGCAATGCAAGCAAAACTATTTCACAAATGCTTATAGGTCATTAAAATCATTACAAAACACTAATAAATTATTTAAGGATTTGGTAACACTGTAAAATAATGTCTAATTTGTTAACATTAGTAAATGCATTGGTAACACTTTATAATAACTGCACTCATTAGCTAAGCATTAGTAAATAGTTCATGATTATAAAGCCTTTTCCCTTAATAATAGTCATTATTAAGCCTTGAGGGCGAGAGCCCTATTGTTTCCTTAGGTATTTTGTTATATTATTATTTATTATTATTAGGGCTCAAGCCCAAAGGGCGAGAGGGGCCTATTGGTTTCCTTTAGGATTATTTTTATTATTTATGATTATTATATTATTATATTATATATTATTTTTGTTTCCAACGTCTCGGGGTTTTGGGGCCCTTAACGTGCTTAAAAAGTCTTGAAATTGGCACACAGATTGGAACCTGCGGCCATTAGGGCCGGCACAGACTGATACACGGGGCGTGGCACAGGGGCTCTACAGCGCCCCCTGGAATTGGAGGGCCATATATCATACATTCTTGCTCGTAGACGTATGAAACTCGGTACACATATAAATCTCATCAATCCAAACAACTTTTGTATTGCATATCATGGGCTCCGCCCAACAGGAAGTTGGCTATTTAGGGTTTAGTATTCAAATTTTTCGTCAAAGTTGTGGGGGCTTTTGGGGTCCTTAACATACTCAAAAACTCTTGAAAATTTGCGCACACTTTGGAATCTGTGGCCTTTAGGAGCCTGCAGAGGCTGGGACCCGGGCGTGGCACAGGGGCTCTACGGCGCCCCCTGGAACACAGTCAGAAATGTTGATGTATAGCTCACACATACTTGCACATATTCATATGAAACTCAGTACACATATAGATCTCATCGTGCCGAACAACTTTCGTATTGCATGTCATAGGCTCCACCCAACAGGAAGTCAGCTATTTAGAGTTATGTAAAAAGCGCATGCTCTGGAATTTGAAATACTTGTCATAGGTTTTTTTCTCGATTGCCGCCAAACTCGGTCAACATGATCTCAAGACACTGGGGATGAAAAATTGCCAGGGGATTTTTGATATCTCGAACGGTTTGCTCGTGGCGAGGCGTTGAAATTATGGCGAGAAATGAGAAACAGGAAGTGTCTAATACCATCCACATACATTTCCTGATTTTAATCAAACTTCATCAGATTATTCGTTGTATGATGTCGATCGCATATATGTGACTATTAGGAGTCAAAGTTATAGCGCCACCAACTGGCAGCAGAAAGTGTGTCATTTTCAAAATGCTTTGAATTCAGCATCTTATTTTTACTCGATTTGCTTCAAACTTCATCAGAATAATGTTAAAACACAGCCGATATAAATCTGCAAGGGGGATATTGATATCTAAAAAATTGTTGCCGTGGCAACATGTCAAACTGGAATACTTCTCAGGTGATTTTGAGGCAAATAACATACTTAGAATTTCACAAAACTCTGAACACACATCAGTATTTCTGATAGGAACTTAAATTGTGAATGGATTTTGGATAGCTTGAATGGTTTTGCCGTGGTGATTTTTTTAAATGACCTTACAAAGGGAATCATTATTGTATTTTTAAATTGCAGCTTCCAAACACGTCAAAGAATTTTTTCATACAGATGAAAAAGTCATTCTGAGGAAATATGCATAGTTTCACAACTTTACAACACTGTATGGATAACAGAAAATTAAAAAAACTGTCAGACATCTCATCTCACTCTGTCCCTCTGTTTGAGTATATGTGCTTCAGACTTCCATTGTCTGAGAGAAATAGCGCCCCTACAGGTTCAATTCCCGGACTTTTACTTTCACTTTTAAATCGGTTAAAAATACAAACAAATACTTAGATTTAATTCACACTGACAAGCTAAACCAACATATCTGATTATTACCGGTTCAGGGCTCATGGATAAATTATTTCTGGCCAGAGATACGTGAGAAATAGGAGAGATGAATCACCGCTGTGATCACGAGCGTCTGGAGTAAAGAGCTCAGAGAAAACGAATTTATTCCTGTTTTAAAGCTTTTAAAAATAAATTATTACAGCGAAATCACACAATCAACCAATTAGAACACACCAAGAGCTAAATTAAGATGTTTTTGAACTGTTTGTGTGAAAATGAAATATTTGCAGCTGCCTATCTGAAATCACCGCCTCCGATCAGCGCGTACAGTGTCCAGCTCAAAACAAACGAATTTATTCTTGTTTAAGAGCTTTTTTAAATAAAATATTACCACAAATGCACACAATAAACCCATTGTAACACAACAAGAGCTAAATGCAGGTGTTTGTGACCTGTTTAAGTGTGCAAGACTATTTGAAAGCGCGACTGGCAGAATAACATATCTCTCGAGCTGCAGGATTCTGCCTTTCGTCGTACGAACGAACACATAACGGACAAGATTATTTCAAAACACATAATAGCTTGGCGACTATAAACGAAAACAGCCACGTGAACATAAACTGGATCTACTGGATTTGAATATTAAAGTGACCACATTTACCACTTGCTTCTGTCTTCAATTTTAATCTATATAAAAAAGGAAACTCATTCGACTTGGCTGCTTTTTTAATGTGTGCGTATTTATTTATTTATCTTTTTATACATTTTGTATAATTTCATAGTTTGTGTATTACAATTATAAAAACAAAAATAAAATTAGCCACTCACATAGAAATAGCTTAGGCCTTAACCGTTTTCTGACAGTTTTAGGGATTTTTTAAAAATCCTAAAAAAAACCTTATTTGTGCTGCAAATAATAATTTCAAACTCATTTGATACTGACCTATGACATCCTGTGACATTATATTTATTTTAATTTACATAATCTCATGGATGTAACAGTAAATCTGTTCAGCTCACAGATCAATACTAAGCTGTAATGCAAGCAGAACTTTCACAAATGCTTATGAGTCATTTAAGGATTTGATAACACTGTAAAATAATGTCTAATTTGTTAACATTAGCAAATTCATTGATAACACTTTATAATAACTGCACTCATTATTAAATAGTCAGTTCATGCTTTATAAAGCCTTGTCCCAATATTAATAGTCAGTAGTAAGCAGTTTATAAATACAGCTATAAATAGCTTGTCCTTGGTTTATAAGCACATTTATTAAAAATGAGAGTAAGTTATCTTCCTATGAAAAATAAAAGATAAAAATAAACAAACAACAACACAGATTGATACAGAACTCAGAAATTTTATTGTGGATTTATGATAAAGCCTGCAAATGAATTCATACTCCTCCTCATACTACTCCATACTCCTTTTTCAACATGATGCCAATATACTGAGATGTTAAATTGTGAATGGGTTTAGGATAGCTTAAATGGTGTTGCCATAGAGATTTATTAAAGTAACATAAAAAAATACAATAGTTATTTTACTATATCTTTACAATTTTTCATTCTAAATCTTCATAATTTTTTATATAAGTAGAAGTCCTCATTTGAAGGAAGCACAGTAAGTTTCATAGCTTTATCACTTTCAAGAGCCAGCATAAAATTTAAACTATCATAACTTATAAATCAAGCTTGCAATTCTTAGTACCTATAATGGCCACCAGAGGGAGCTATAGGATTACTTTTAAATAATTATTGTAGAAACGAGTATGATAAATCATTTATAGAAATCTTTCAAAAAAAATGAATTGTATATATTTTACTGATAAAATGACCCTCACTTAATTAGAATAACAAGCTGAAGTATTTTGAACTGTATATTAAGAATAATTCTTTATAGGCTTTATGGACAGATAACGTTTTGAGTGACTCTTGAAGGTTCAGCACCACATCTTCTTTTACCACTGTTTAAAGAATTAATCTTACAGAACAGGTGTGAATGAATTTTGGATAGCTTGAATGGTTTTGCCGTGATGTTTTTTGAAATAATAGTAAAAAAGGAACCAGTAAATGTCTTTTTATTTTTTTAAAGTGCAGCTTCTAAACACTTTAAAAAAAAAAAAAAATGTACACATAGAAGACCAGTCATTCTGAGGCATATTTCCTCAGAATGACTGGTCTCATGACAATAGTTTCATGACTATACAACACTATATGGATGATAGAAAATTAAAAAAAACTATCATACATCTGATGTCACTCAGTCCCACTGTCACTGTGGGTAATGTGTGTGTGTGTGTGTGTGTGTGTGTTAAGTGAATTAGGTGTGAAACTATCAGGGTGCATTAAGTCTCCAGCGCCAACATTTTACAGAACTGCCACTTTCCTGGAGTCTCCAGAATTACTCGGTGTCAGGCTCTGAGAGACTTAAGATTCCAAAAAATTATTTAATTAGAATACCATGAAGTATTGTGAAATACTATATATTAAGTCTTTATATATAGGCTTTATGCACAGATTAGAGTGACTCGTGAAGGACCAGCACCACCTCCTCTTGTTCGATGGTTTGAGGAATATATCTTCCAGAATCTGGGATTAAGATTTAGGAGCTCATTTTTATTCCACCTCCTTTCCTGAAAAGTCTGTCTTGCAGAATTGACTAAAAATTAATCTTCACATTAATTACTAATTATTTTGCAATTCTTTTTGTCAGTTCTTCTTGACCTGCTTTTTTCTTCTTCTTTTCTGACCTCATGACCCAGTCAGTATTTTTTGTACAATGGTCAAGTCTTAACTTATCCATTTCTGTATTGCATTTGTGTTTGATATTTCTCATGGGTATTTCATAATTTTCGACCTTACAGTTTGAGTTAAAAGTCTATTTTAGCGCATTTCATCTGTAAAAGAAAACATGCCTAATAATTCTGCACACATGAATATAAGGAGTTTTTCTCTTCCAGCTTTACTGGACTATTGTATAGCACTCATAAATGATTAAATAAAAAATAATGGTAGTTATTAAGATTTATATTGATTTGGAATTGGTAAAATGTACTTGGAAAAAAATCACAATAAAACAATGTTTTCATGTTTAAGTTTGGAATATTAACTGACATGAATGAATGCTATATAAATATTGTTCATGTTAACATAATGTTTATAAATGAAATCTTATTGTACAGTGTTACTAATATATATATTGTTCTGTGAATGTGATTTTAAAGTCTAGATGATTCGGATTAACCCTTTAACTGCCGTATCCTTTAAAACCTCACTGCCAGAGGGATATTGTGAATGCATGTGCCCGCTGGGCACAGTTTACCTGATGCCACCGGGGTGGCGATGGCATTGGTGGCTTGAGCCCGCCATCGCTGCTTGCAGCTATATTTATTATTATTATTCTTCTTCTCTAAGATGAATCGCATTTTTGAGGGCCTAAACATGCTCGAAAAGTCATGAAACTTTGCACACACCTCAGAACTGGCGACAATTTACGTCTGATATGGGTTTCAGAAGTGGGTGTGGCAAAATGGCTCAACAGCGCCACCTATACACGTTCAACGGTGTGCGC
Source organism: Carassius auratus (assembly GCF_003368295.1). Taxonomy (NCBI): domain Eukaryota; kingdom Metazoa; phylum Chordata; class Actinopteri; order Cypriniformes; family Cyprinidae; genus Carassius; species Carassius auratus. Next base: position 18,567 of record NW_020527694.1, read on the forward strand.
CTCGAGCTACGTTTCATGTACATGTATGAAAATCGGTATACACATGTAACTCTCCAATACCTACAAAAAAGTCTCTTGGAGCAAAATCCGAAACCCAACAGGAAGTCAGTTATTACTAATATTATGAGCAAATTTTGTGTCATTTTTGTCATTTCCATGCGTTGTATTTTAACGAACTCCTCCTAGAGATTAATTCAGATCAACACCAAATTTGGTATGCCTAATCTAAAGGCCTTTGCGATGTTAAATTGCGAAGCTTTTGAGTTTTCTTTAAAGGGCCTGTGTGTGGCGGCCTGGCGAATTTCGATGATTCGCCATGAAACAGGAAGTTGCTATAACTCAGACATACAATGACCAATCTGCCCCAAACTTCACATGTTTGATGAGACTCCTGTCCTGAACAGTTTGACATGACCATATTCAGTTATAGTCATAGCGCCACCTATTGGCAACAGGAAGTGACATATTTTACGCTGCGACAAACTACTCCTAGAAATTTTTGACATCAATGTCTTTTTTGTCGTCAGTCTAATCTAAAGGCCTGTACGATGTTAAATTGAGAAGATCTTGAGTTTTCGTTAAAGGGCGTGTCCATGGCGCCATGTCAAAGTTCGATGTCTCGCCATGGGAGTAGAAGTTGTTGTAACTCAGTCATAAAATATCAGATCTTGCCCAAACTTCAAATGTTTGATAAGAGTACTGACCTGAACACATCTGGAGGCTAATATTCCATTGGGTGTGGCAAAATGGCTCGATAGCGCCACCTATACATATTCAATGGAGTGCGCCTCGAGCTACATGTCATATACATGTACGAAAATCGGTAAACATATGTAACACACCAATAGCTACAAAAAAGTCTCTTGGTACGAAACCCGAATCCCAACAGGAAGTCGGTTATTTTTAATTTTCCCTGCAAAATGGTGTTGTTTTTGTCATTTTCAGGGGTTGTATTTTAACGAACTCCTCCTAGAGATTTATTCAGATCAACACCAAACTTGGTCAGTGTAATCTAAAGCCCTTTGCCATGTTAAATTGCGAAGGAATTGAGGTTTCGTTAAAGGGCGTGTCCATGGCGGCCTGACAAATTTCGATGATTCGCCATGAAAAATGATGGTGCTATAACTCACACATACAATGTCCAATCCGCCCCAAACTTCACATTTTTGATAAGACTCTACACCTGAACAGATCTACATGCCAATATTCAGTTATAGTCATAGTGCCACCTATTGGCAACTGGAAGTGACATATTTTACACTGTGACAAACTACTCCTAGAAATTTTATGACATCAATGTCTTTTATGTGGTCAGTCTAATCTAAAGACCTGTGTGATGTTTACTTGTGAAGATCTTGAGTTTTTGTTAAAAGGCATGTCCATGTCGCCATGACGAAGTTTGATGTCTCGCCATGGGAATAAAAGATGTTATAACTCGGGCATAAAATGTCCGATCTTGCCCAAACTTCACATGTGTGATAAGGGTCCTGGCTTGAACACATCTGAAGGCCAATATTCCATTATAACGATAGCGCCACCTGCTGGCAAAAGGAAGATTGGCACACATATGGAATAAACTTTGATATATTGCACTTATATTTATGAGTTTAAATGCATATTTCTCAACGTTCACCTTTTTACTAAAGCCACACGATGGCGGTGAGCCCGGGTGCGAGGGCCCGTTCATCGCTGCTTGCAGCTTTAATTATTATTAGAGGCCAAGCACCGAAGGTGCGAAGGCACCTATTGTGTTTGTTGGCGTTATTATTCTTCGTCTTCTTCTTCCACCCCAAGTCTATGGTAGCCCATAGAACCGATTGCGGGAAAGTTGTATAATTTGGCACACTAATAGAGGACTGTCTGAACATTAACCGTAGCAAATTTGAAGTCTCTAACTCAAACTCTCTAGCGCCACCAATTGTCTAAACTTTAAAAAATTTGATGCTAATAACTCTTGAACCGTAAGCCACAAAATGAAAATTCTTTTTTCCTGTGATTCCTTGGCTCATGCCGAGTCGAATGGACACCGAAATTCAAAAATCGCAAGGCTTAGTTTTTTCGCTATCGTCAATTGTTCGTAAAACCTACTTTTTCGAACTCGTCCTAGGCCGTTGCACCGATTGTCACGAAAATTTAATCAGATAATCTTCAGACCATGCTGGCAAAAAGTTATGGAATTCAAGTTGATTTCTCAAACCGTTTCCGAATAGCTCATGAACTAATTCTTCGAAAAGCACGCAAATGTGAACGTGAGGCTATATCTCCGCAACGGTTTGGCCTATTGAGACCAATCTTGGTGGGTCTTATAACAACCATTCCCTGGGACTACCTGCAGTGTTTCGGCGCTGTGCCCCCTAGTGGTCAGGAGATATGAAAAATGCATATTTTTGCTCATAACTTGTGAACGGTTTTGCCAAAAATCACAAAAGTGGTGTCTTTAGATTCAGTGCATCATTCTGAGTCGAATGATACCGAATTTTCCCAATTCGGCCATTTTGGGCGTCGGCCATTTTGAATTTAGTTGTAAATTGCTGTATCTTAAGAATGAAGTTCCGTATCGTTTCGCAAATAATTACAAAAATGTCCGGCTCCATGCCCTGAATGTAAACAAAAAAAATTGGGGACAGCGCCACCTTGTGGTCAATAGTTATAACGATTTTTCGAAAAATGCTAATAACTTTTGCATACATTAGCCTATTGTAACAAAACTGATGTTGATAGATTCCTTGGGTCATGCCGAGAACACCGATACCCCATTTGTCAATTTTGGCAAAATTTCCTGTCCGCCATTTTGATTCATGTTGAAAACCTACTTTTTCGAACTCCTCCTAGACCGTTGCTCAGATTTTCACCAAATTTGATTTGGATCATCTTCAGACCATGCTGGCAAAAAGTTATGGAATTTGTGTCGATACACGTAACCGTTTTCAATTAGCGTACCAACGAATTTGCTGGAAAGATGCCAAACTGCATCTGAGGCTGTATCTCTGCAAAGGTTGGAGATATTTACACAAAACTTAATATGTGACATTGTCACATCACATTGACCACGCCACCTCATTTTGGTCACAGCGCCACCTATTGGTCAAGAGTAATAAACCAATCAATAACCGCTAATTATTACATTTCCAATAATGCTAATAACTTTTGATTGCATTAGCCTATTATCATGAAACATGTCTCAAAATGTTCCTTGGGACATGCCGACAACATACATACCAATTATGTCATATTAAGCAAAACTTCCTGTCCGCCATTTTGATTCATGTTGAAAACCTTTTTTTTTAAACTCATCCTCAACCGTTTGTCTGATTTTCACCAAAATTGAATCAGATCATCTTCAGACCGTGCTGACAAAAAGTTATGGATTTCGTGTCAATAGACGAAACCGTTTTTGTACAGCGCTGCTTCAGATGTCAGGCATCTTCACAAAATGAGTCTGAGGCTATATCTCTGCAAAGCTTTGTTGTAATTAAGCCAAACTTGTGTGTGCCATTGTCTAACATGGAGAATAGGCTCACAGACACTCACACACAGAAATGAAATGGTTCAACTATTATATGAAACATCAATAAGCATGATTACACACACACACACACACACACAGAGAAGTACATGCCCACACATTTTGTTGTATGTAGATATTTGAAATAAATTATAGGTGACACACAACTCACAGAAAGACTTCTTTTCTTACATTTCTATGTCAGGTTTCATTGCATTCATATTCTGACATAATAGTAAACATTTGATATACATGTATGAATAAATTGTTGAACTTTCACTCAATGTGATCTTAAATGCTTGAACAGTAATATTAAATAATAGTAATATATATTTTTCTAGATGAATCAATCATCGAGACAATGAACTGTAATGTTTTAGTCTTTAGTAAGCCCATTAGTGGTCTTCCAGTGACATCTAGTGGTCGTAAATGCAATTTATCATACAACACTGTCTCTTTAACCTTTATAACTGTTATATGTTGTCTTAATTTCATTCCAAAGAAGCATACGCAATTTATGTATAATTTCACAGTCTAGATAATAGTACTGCACTGATTTTAAATAACCTAGATATGGCTGACAGTAAAAGAATAGAACAGAATTACAGACACACACAAACATGAAATGTTTAAACTACTATATTAATACTCAATAAGCATGCTTAAACCCACACACAGATGCACACATTTTGTTATATATATAGATAATTAAAATAAATGATGGGTGATAAAACCTATTGCAGGTCTTCTGTTTTTATGGGCTTCTATGTCATTTTTCAGGTTTCATTGCAATCATAATCTGGCATAATTATAAACATTAGATATATCTGTATGATTAAATTGGTAAACTTTGACTCAATGTGATCTGAAATGCTTGAACAGTAATATTAAATAATAGTAATATACATTTTTTCTAGATGAATCCCTCAACAAGCCCATAAACTGTAATGTTTTAGTCTTTAGTGAGCTCATTAGTGGTCTTCCGGTGACATCTAGTGGTTATAATTGCAATTTTTTATTCAACACTGGGTTTTGAAGCTTTATAAATATTACAGTGTTCTTTTTTACCTAATCTCTGTTAAATTTTGCTTGATTGTTTAGAAAAAATACAGATCTAATGCATGTGTGATTATATTACCCCTTTTTTTTGCAGTTTAATGCCATTCACAACAGAAATCTTTTGTTTTTTAGGCCATTTTAACTGTTATAGCACCAGCTATTTTCTGATCTTAATGAAACTTTGCATGCTTGGTGGGTCATCTTTCACATGTTATAACCAAGTTTCATAAAGTTTTGAGTTTTTGTTTCAGTTTTATAGGCTTTAGGTTACATGTGGCCACGGCCCTTTCCTAAATGACCTCTTATAGCTAACCAAAGGACAAAATGCAACATATTTTTGAAAATTATTGATCTAGAGAGTCCAGAGAATATTATTGCAGTGGTTTGATCAAGACTGAACAAAAAACCAGGTGACCCAAAACATTCAAATTCGTGGACCAATTTTACGAAAAAGGCTATAACTCGGGAACAAAATGAGATATCTTCACCAAACTCAGAACTCATATGCATGAACAAAAACTTTAGTCAAATTATTATTTTTTTCCATATCTGCCACTTGGTGGCGCTACAGGATGAAAAAAAATCAAATGGCTATAACTAAGCAACCGTTGATCCAATCAACTTGAAAATTGATATGGCCCAATGTGGCACAAGTGCTCTATGAGGAATTTCACTTATCTTAAAAAACATGGCCGCCATTGGCCAAACAACTTTAAGCACCTATTTGACAAGGTTAATGGAAGTCGATCGGAACGAAACTCGGTGGGCATGTTCGACTCATTGCCCTAAAGGTCTGTAAGTATTTTGAAAGAAATTGCCCACAACATTGTCACCTCCCACAGAACACAACAAAGCGATTTGATTACAGCGCCACCTATTTTCCAAAAATGATAATGCATCATTTTACTGGAGTTTTACTGGCTGTTTCAATTACACCCTTCCAATAATTGCTTTTCTTACTCGTTGCATTTGGTCTGATGCTCGCATGCCATGCTTAGCTCCTCGCTGTGGAACTTTTATTAACGATTTTCAGCCATTTCAATTACAATCATGCAATTATTAATTTCATTATTCATTGTTGCATTTGGTCTGATGCTACATATGCTTAGCTCCTGATGTTGCGCTGGAATGCTTGGCCCGTGATTGCTGCTT
>NW_020527695.1:0-12500 GCF_003368295.1 Carassius auratus
TCATCACATTCAGTTCTGGTTTCTTGTTCTGAGCAAGTTCCTCGTATCATTTACTCAGCCTTGCATCGTCCTGAACACGTTTGATGACGTTATAGTGTAGTGCACTGAGAGAGAAAAAAAATTGAATACTCTTGTTCATTTTATGGTTAAACTATCTAAAATCTTTGTTACCTTTCAGAAACAGCTCTGCAGATAATACAATTGTAAATTTTTGTGTATCTTGAATGTGTTTTTGACTTAAGTTATATTTTTCTGATTTAATTATTTTTTTAAGTGCTTCATTTATATTATATTTTTATTTTAATGTTTTTAAAATAATTAATTTTAACCTGTTAAATGTCACCCCCGTCCCGTATACGGGACGCCTATGTTGACTATACTATATTACAATCAAATCTAATCTAATCTTGACAAAACTATATATTGTTGGAAAGGTCTAAGACTCCAAATATATATTTTACCAATATTTGTGTTAAAAAATTATGTAGGAAAAGTAAATAGATGAATTTATGACAAGAGTGCACCCTCAGAAATCTACATTACAAAAGGAGCTTTGACCTTTGTTTAAAAAAAAGACTTCCTCGTCGCCTTTTTCTCTATCACATTTTAAGAAATTATCAGAAGTTATATATCACTTGAAAACACAAAATCTCAAAATGTATCTTCAAAACCCATTTTAAAATCAGACATTGCATTACCATGTAAATGGTACATCAAAATCATGTTAACAAAATGTTTTCAGTCATGAATTATAAAAATGTATGTTTTTGTATCATGCACATTCATGTCTGTCTTCAAAAACGTGAGTGACAGTTAACAGGTTAAATTAAATTGTATTTTTATGTAATTTGTAAAGAAATATTTTTAATTTTATTTAAATTTTATTTATTTTTTTATTTGATTAGATTTTTTTGAAGTGCTTTATTTTGATTGTTTTTATTTTTATTTAAATGTTAATTTTTTTATTATTTAAATGTTTAGGTTTTTGTTAGTTTGTTTTTATTATTTTAAAATTACATTTTTAACATTCAGTTGTTTTAGTATAGTGTTTTATTTTGATTAATTAATTTTCTTTAAATGTTTATTTATTTTAATGTTACATTTTTATGATTTTGTTTTATTTTAAATGTTTTTTTTTTTAATATTTTTTTATTAAAATTTATTAGAACTTTAGAAATTAGTTTTTATGATCTTAACTATCCAGTAGTTATTCACTCCATTGAGTCGCTGTTTCCCATTATTTTCCAAAAACAACATTTTAGCCCTTTATATTAATTATAAATAACAAAACACATATTGTTTTGATGTAGATACTGTATGACAGGTGAATATTATAAAATAGTGAAGTTATCTAAACTCTGGCGTCTCATAAAGACATTTTGACCATTAATGTGAATGTTGATGTTGTTTGAAAAATTGTACTCTTATAAATGAACCTTTTGGTCTTGTTTTCCAAACTTAAAATACACAAGTAAAAAAAAAAAAAAAAAAAAAAAAGCCTTAATACAGTAAATGATGCGGTATTGATTTTCAAGGATTTTGAAATAGTTTAACTTGAAAACAAGTCAGAAAAGACATAAATACTTCTGCAGTGTGACCACGACTGACTGTCAACCTCCAAAAAAAAAAAAAACTAAAACAGCATAAAAGCATCATAACTTGTGATCTGGACTTAATTTTTTATTTTATTCTGCTTTTAGGATGTTTTTGGAGCAGTCGATATATGACAAAAATCAGTTTTTCTTCCAGTTTGTAATGTGTGTTTTGGGTTTATTGCCTGATATCTGGAGAGCTTTATGTTCTCGGTGGGAAATTACAGTTCATTTGAGTCCTGTGTTTACAGGTCAGCATTTTGAACCTGTGTAACATCTCGTTGAGATTTGCACGGCTCTCACGGGTCTGTACTCTCTCAGAAACAACATCTCAGTGTTTGGTCTCGCGGCCGAAGCCAAAACAGGCCACCGCACAGCTTCCCGCCTTTAGCCTGCTTAGCCTCGAGGACAGAACATCTCATCGAGGCTTTAGGAGAGCTTCCTTTCACTTTGAGAAGATCAGAAAACCTGTGAGAGGTTCAGACATTACTGTCAGTAAAAGGTCCTGTAGAACAGCAAAGACGGAGCGAGTCCAGCACAGTTACATCTCATGATATCTCAGAGTACACGAATGAAAGAGGTTAGACATATCTTAGACACCTCATGGCTTCTAGAAAGGCCTCAGAGGAAGTTTTCTCATCTGCTGAAGTGTGAAATTAACTACAGAATGTTTGCTCCATGAAATGACTTGAATAGTTGTAAAATCTGGATGTTTTGGTTGGTGTTTTGCAGTTGCTAGGGTGTTTCTGGGGTGTTCTGGGTTGTTACTACGGTGTTGCTGGTTACTAGGTGGGTGTTTTTCAGTTGCTAGGGTGTTTCTGGGGTGTTATGGGTTGTTTCTATAGGGTTGCTGGTTACTAGGTGGGTGTTTTGGCAGTTGCTAGGGTGTTTCTGTGGTGTTCTGGGTTGTTTCTACGGTGTTGCTGGTTACTAGGTGGGTGTTTTTCAGTTGCTAGGGTGTTTCTGGGGTGTTCTGTCTTGTTGTTACTATGGTGTTGCTGGTGACTAGGTGGGTGTTTTGCAGGTGCTAGGGTGTTTCTGGGGGGTTCTGTCTTGTTGTTACTATGGTGTTGCTGGTGACTAGGTGGGTGTTTTACAGTTGCTAGGGTGTTTCTGAGGGGTTCTGGGTTGTTACTACTGTGTTGCTGGTTACTAGGTGGGTGTTTTGCAGTTGCTAGGGTGTTTCTGGGGGGTTCTGGGTTGTTACTTACAGTGTTGCTGGTTACTAGGTGGGTGTTTTGCAGTTGCTAGGGTGTTTCTGGGGTGTTCTGGGTTGTTACTAACGGTCTTGCTGGTTACTAGGTGGGTGTTTGCAGTTGCTAGGGTGTTTCTGGGGTGTTCTGGGTTGTTTCTACGGTGTTGCTGGTTACTAGGTGGGTGTTTTTCAGTTGCTAGGGTGTTTCTGGGGGGTTCTGTCTTGTTGTTACTATGGTGTTGCTGGTGACTAGGTGGGTGTTTTGCAGTTGCTAGGGTGTTTCTGGGGTGTTCTGGGTTGTTACTACGGTGTTGCTGGTTACTAGGTGGGTGTTTTGCAGTTGCTAGGGTGTTTCTGGGGGGTTCTGGGTTGTTACTACTGTGTTGCTGGTTACTAGGTGGGTGTTTTGCAGTTGCTAGGGTGTTTCTGGGGTGTTCTGGGTTGTTACTACGGTGTTGCTGGTTACTAGGTGGGTGTTTTTGCAGTTGCTAGGGTGTTTCTGGGGTCTTCTGGGTTGTTTCTACGGTGTTGCTGGTGATTTGAAGTTGCTAGGGTGTTTCTGGGATGTTCTGAGTTGTTTCTTCAGTGTTGTTGGTTACTAGTTGGGTATTTTGCAGTTGCTAGGGTGTTTCTGGGGTCTTCTGTGTTGTTACTACGTTGTCGCTGGTTTCTAGGTGGGTGCTTTGCAGTTGCTAGGGTGTTTCTGGTGTCTTCTGGGTTGTTTCTACGGTGTCACTGGTTAATAGGTGGGTGTTTTGCAGTGGCAAGGGCGTTCTGGGTTGTTTCTACAGTGTTGCTGGTTACTAGGTGGGTGTTTTGCAGTTGCTAGGTTGTTTCTGGGGTGTTCTGGGTTGTTACTATGGTGTTGCTGGTTACTAGGTGGGTGTTTTGCAGTTGCTAGGGTGTTTCTGGGGTGTTCTGTATATAATTGACAATAATTGACAATAATTCCAGCTTTTGAAATCAAGCAAACATCACATTTACAGGAACAGTTACACTGGGGGAAGACAATGACACTGAGACAAACATTAAAAAGAAACAGTGAAGCTGCAAACAAACTCTCTGTCACGGCCGTGTAGAGCTGCTAAACCCAAAGCTGAGTTTTCTGCAGAAACAGACAGTTAATGCTAATCAGTCCCTCCAGAAAAACGCAGATTTTTTTTGTGATTGTTGCGGGCAAAAATCCTTGATTTTGCAGCACGTTTTCTTAAAATATGCGATGGAATATGCGGGATATTTTTGCAATTTTATGCGATGAAATTGCGTGAAAAAAGGTGATTCCCCCAACACCTTTTTCTCACTAGGCTACTACCTTAATGTAAAGAGTAATTTCTTATTACTTCCTATGATAAGCGAGCATACTAAATCACAGAATATTTAAGTTGCAATCTCTTACTGCAATGTAAATTATTTTAAATACTACTAATACAATTACAACTGTAAGTTTTTGGTACTGTTCTGTAACAAAAAAGTGCAATCTTACAACTGTAAAGTTGCATCAACTTCTGAATGAAACTACAACAGTGTTAGTAGCCTAGTGAGAAGGGGGTGTTGGGGGAATCACCTTTTTTTGTCTATTTCATCAAACCGCAGTTTTCGGAAGTTCTCGCAATATAATTTGGCTCCACTGTCATGTAAGAAATCGGGAAACTGCTTAGCGTGTTCTTTTGCGCTTATTTTTGTTGGCAAATAAGAATGATTTGCGCGCTTCAAGTTTTTTCATCCTGGTTTCACCGCGAGGTTTGCAGATGATGTTCACGTCACGTAATTACATCACTTCATAAGGTTCCCATGGCAATAGGGGAAAATGGCGCTTTACTTGTGTGAAGTAAATGCAACATTTTTCAACTTTCTGCTAATGTATATGTGAGTTTTTTGCAACGAAAATACAGGAATTATGAAATCATGCTATCCCCGCATATTTTGCTTTCTGAAATCTGCAATTTATGCGGCAAAAGAGCGGCGTATTTGAAAAAATGCGACCCCCGCATAAATATGCGGCCTTTGGCTGATTATGCATTAAATCAGGCGATCGCATAATCGCGTTTTTCTCGAGGGACTGGCTAATGGTTCAGTTTAACTATTGAACCCAAAATATCCAGCTAAAATGGCATTTATATTACTTCATATGATCTTTGTGGTCGATGCGAGTCAGCATTGCGGAAACCCTCTCTAGAGTGTAAAATAAATGTTTTCTGATCATTGGTTTCTTCTGTTTATAACTGCATACAGGTTTGGTGGTCTGTGTGTAAAGCGTGTGTTTTGTTATTACGATTTTTGAGGTTTCATGTTTTAAAACAAGGGTTTTCTGAGAAATACGAGCCACGTCACAGTGTTTTACCGCGGTAGATGTGCTGCAGGCAGGGTTAGGGTTGTGGTAAATCAGCGTCTGTTTAAACCTCGACCCGATGCTCACACACTCCAGAAAGCTTTTTAAGTCTTAACCTGAATACTGTGTTTGGATGTGAGGAATGTGTGTGTTTTTGTCTGGATCATATGTTTCCGCCACACAGCGCACATTTATTCAGCCTGCTGGAATCATCAAAACAACTTGAGCCTGTAAAGTGCATTTTAGCTTTTAGACTGAGTCATAAATACACATATGTGCACTTCATACAGGAACCTGCGTGACAGTCCACATTTGTCTTTCCGAACAGGAAAAGCTGCGATCAGGGAGACGTTCAATTACAGTCAAAGAGAAATATCATATCATATACACTAAAATGTGCTGTAAAAAATGTTTGTCTTGTTTTCCAGTACAAATATATATAAAAATGCATAAATCAAGACAAATTTAGTTGACAAGTAAAGCAATGACTTAAGACATGAAGTCTTGTTTTCTGAAAAACTGTAGAAAAAATGAAGTGAGTTTATGCTTTAAACAACAAATATCAGAAAAATCATCTTAATTCAAAAGAAATACTTTTACTACATTGGTAGATTAAAAAAAAAATGTATAAATTTGCTTAATTTGGATGCATTTGTCAGAAAGCAAAACTTAGTAAATGCTGCATGTTTAATTCAATTCAAATTCAGGAAGTGAACTGGAATTTCAAACACATTCGGACAAAAATACTATTTTAAAGCAGCATTAAATGATGCATTTCTTTTTCTAGAGTGTGCATTGAAAAAAAAACTTAAAATAATAAATCAAGTATTGTACTGTAATGTATTGCATTAATATTTTCCATATACATTTTTTTTACAGGTTTTTTAGTTGTATTTTGAATTTTGCACAGCATTGTGTTGTTATAAAGTTAACAGAAATGTCCATAAAATTTATGGATAATGTCTTGGCAGAAAATTAACCACACTTTTATGAGTGGTAGTAAGTTTTAAATATAATAATAAAATAAAACAATACAAGTATCAAAAAATTATTAAATTAACATTTACTTTATAAGATAAATGATTGATTTTAAGCCTGAAACTGTAGTAAAAGTCCCTATAAAATGGATTCAAATAAAGTGAGTTTTTGCTTAAAACAAGATAAAATATCTACCAGTGGAATCAGAAAAATAAACTTGTTTTTCCTTCGATTTGTAGATTCTTCTGACTCCATTGGCAGAAATCTGTCCCTTTTATTATTTCAAGCATAAACTCACTTTATTTTGAAACTGCATCTCCTGAAACTGCACAACAGACAAATATCTGATCAAATAATGATTGTTTCCAAACAAGTTCCTCTGGTTGTGACACTCTTCTGCATGATTTCATCATCATTTGATAAATTGCTGTTTCTGTGATCTGTGATAAATGCACAAATGAGGTGAAATCTACTGTACAGTGAACTTAATTTGGAAAGAAAGCAGACACTTTTGAGTGTCTTAAATAGATGTTACACTGCAAAACACTCTTCAATGCAAACTGTATATTGTGCATTTGAGATGCTTTTTAGGAAAATTCAATGCATTAAGCCCAAGAAGTCAAGTGTAAAACAAATACGTGACCCCAGAGCACAAAAGCAGTCTTATCTAGCACAGATATATTTGTAGTAATAGCCAACAATACATTGTATGGGTCAAAATTATAAAGTTTTGTTTTATGCCAAAAATCATTAGGATATTAAGTAAACATCATGTTCCTTGTCCTTGAAGATATTTTGTAAATTTCCTACTGTAAATATATCGAAACCTAATTTTTGATTAGTAATATGCATCATTTGAACAACTTTAAAGATGATTTTCTCAACATTTAGATTTTTTTTGCAAGTTTTTTCAAACAGTTGCATCTCCTAATAAACCAGACATCAATGCAATGATGATTTATTCAGCTTTCAGATGATGTATGAATCTCATTTTAAGAGAATTAGCGTTATGACTGGTTTAGTGCTTCACAGATGTGTGTGTGTGTGTGTGTGTGTGTGTGTGTTGTTGCAGGTGAACGAGGAGACGGTGGAGAGACTGGTGCTGCAGTATCCACACATTGTGTTCAGTACAGTGATGCAGGACTGTAAGCGGACGCTGGAACGAGCCTATCAGATGGGCTGGAGCCCCAACACATCCACGGCCTCCTAACACACACACACACACACACATCACTGCAGAATCATTATCCTTACTATGCCGTTTATTCCACCTTCCAACATTATGCACCATGGACATCAATATTATTTGATTTGAACATGCACACATGATCCTGGCATGCAGCGCTGCATTTATTTGCATTTGCAACCTACTGAATCACACTTAACCCACAAGGAGCTTAGACTTGACTCTAAAAATCGCTAGAAAGAAAGAAGACATTTTGCATGAGGAAAAAAGTACACACGAAATTTCACTGCAGACATTCGTGTTTTCTGATTGTTTGTTTTCCTCATTATCGTCAGACGTGATTTTCAATAGATTTACTGCAGAACAAGGGAAATTTCTGTCATTTTGTATAAAAAGAAGCATAAAATAAATACGGTGCACTTGCAACTATGATGCAGAAATACTACTAATTAGATAATATTATTATTATGCTGCAAAATATATATTTTGATCATTATTTTTACTTGTTTTTACAGTACAAATATCTAAACAAGTCAAGATACAGTACGTTAACTTCAAAAGCTAAATTACTTAAGATAATAAGTTATATGCAAAAACAAATGAAAAAAAAAATAAAAAAAAATAAAAATGAAATTTATACTTGAAACAAGAAAAAATAACTTCCATGTAAAAAATAAAATAAAAAATAATGTTTAAAGAGTTAAAAAATAATAATTCGGACCCCTTTGGCAGATATTTGTTTTTGTTTCAATGCAGTTTTCAGAAAACTATGGACTTTTATTTTTATTTTTTTTAAGCCAGTGTTTCTTGATTTGCTTAATGTTTAGGTATTTTTATCGAAAAGCAAGACAATTTTTTTTTTTTTTTTTGTGATTCATTTTTTGCAGTGCATTGCATTGCATCATTAAATATTTTAGAATCAATGTGTATTTAATAAATATTTACAATAATGCTGCAATGCAAAAAGAGCAAAAATAGGCTTAATTTTCTTCATGCAAAGTATATTTCTGTATTTCTTTCTTGTTATTTTGGGGTAAGTTGTGGCGTCTGTCAGGTCTGTTCCTGAGCGGTTCAGTGTGATTCTCTTCAGACTTCAGTTAGTTTGTCGTTTCTCTTGCATCCGAGTTCATTTAGACACATTAGACTTTATTTCCTAATTTCCCAGCCTGTATCTCTGTCATGGTTCCCTTCCTCGTATGAGACGAACTCTGACGCTCTGTGATGTAGATGTAGACGTGAAGACGCAGGACTGTGTTGGCTCCTGTGAATCTGTAACCCTGTGGTTTAGGTATATGCACCGTTTGTATTTGACCTGACCTGTGAGTATTTGTGTGCAGAGGTTAGTTAGTTCACTCCTCTTCTCCTCTTCTTCTGCGCTTGCCTCGTTCAGACGAGCTGGGTGTTTTTCTATTCTGTCGTAGGAGGAAGAGTTTAGTTACAGCCTTGATCTTTTACTGTACGGGGATCTGAGTCTATTAAAAAACACACTTCTACTTCACCGGCTCCTGCTGTCGTGTGTGTGTGTGTGTGTGTGTGTGTGTGCTCATCTGACCGTCTTCAAGCACAAACAGGATCTGGATCTGCTGAATCTCTGTCGTTTAACATGTTTGGTTATTAAATTGATGATTTCAGATACTAATTTAATTGATTTAAATATTTTTAAATATTTAAATCCATCTCACAGAGATTCAGTGATTTTCTGCAGTTTTTGTAAAAAATTAAATAAATAAATACACACACATATACAGTATATATATATGTATGTATCATGTAAGTGCTTTTGTTCATGAACCTGGTCTTCATTCAGGACTAATGCTCAGTGATATATCATTGATGTACTATTATAGTTTTGGTTTAATTTTTATTTTATTTTGGTTTTCTGTTTTAATTTTCATTTTAGTTACATTTAGTAATTTTGTTGTGTGTTTTGTTATTTTTATAATTTATTGTTTTTTATTTCTATATAATTTAAAATATATATTATAGCTTTACTATTTTTTTATATTTATATTTTTTTCTGTTTTCATTTACATTTACATACGTACATAATTTTAGTCATACATTTTATTATACTATATATTCATTCGATTTTTTTTTATTTTTTTTATTTCAGAACATTTTAAAATATTTCAAATAGTTTTTTTTTTTCCATTTCTTTTTTTCTTTTTTTTTTTTCCTCCATTTTATTTTAGGTAGTTTTTGAATTGTTTATTATTATTTTTTTATTAAAACTGTGTATATATATATCAGATTTCAACAGGGCAGTTTGATTTATATTTATTATGAATGTCTCAAATAACCAAACTTTAACACAAGGACAGATCCCATTCATTCATTTTATTATATATTATATATATATATATATATATATATTATTTCTGAATAGTTTATTTCAAGAGCAGCTGATGATGCTTTGAAGTGTGATCAAGAATCTACAATGAAGCGATCAACATCTAGCAGCCTCACTGTAATTAACACACAGATGTTTAGTTAATGTTACACTGAATGAGTGCCACAGTATTGTGTTCTGATA
Source organism: Carassius auratus (assembly GCF_003368295.1). Classification (NCBI taxonomy): domain Eukaryota; kingdom Metazoa; phylum Chordata; class Actinopteri; order Cypriniformes; family Cyprinidae; genus Carassius; species Carassius auratus. Next base: position 9,814 of record NW_020527695.1, read on the forward strand.
GCATCGTGGTGTAGATCTGTGTTCCAGGTGTGTGTGTGTGTGTGTGTGTGTGTGTGTGTGTCAGAAGAGCTGTTTGACTCTCAGTTCTCTCAGATGAGCTTCAGCTGCTTCTGCAGAAACACTGAACTGAAGCTCAGAGCCACACACACACTGGACGATCATCACACACACACACTGGACGATCATCACACACACACACTGGACGATCATCACACACACACACTGGACGATCATCACACACACACTGGACGATCATCACACACACTTCACGCTTCACAAGGCAAATCCGGCAGATTTCACTGCTGCTTTTACTCCTGCATTTCATGATGCATTTTTGAGATTAAATACTAAAATAATAATCTCAACATGTTCAAACTGTAGACACACACTGCCGTTCAGAAGTATGGATCAGTAAGATTTTAATGTTTTTTTAAAGAAGTCTCTTCTGCTCATCAAGGCTGCATTTATTTGATCAAAAATACAGAAAAAAAACGTTAATATTATGAAATATTATTTCAATTTAAAACATCTGTTTTCTGTGTGAAACTCTGTTAAAGTGTAATTTATTTCTGTGATGCTCCGCTGTATTTTCAGCATCATTCCTCCAGTCTTCAGTGTCACATGATCCTCAGAAATCATCAATGTTAGAAACATCAATGTTTTTTTTTAGGATTATTTTATGAATAAAGTTAAAAAGAACAGCATTTATTAAAAATAGGAATCTTTTGTAACAATATACACACTGTTCAAAAGTTTGGGGTCCATTTTATTTATTTATTTATATTATTATTATTATTATTTTAATAAATAAATGCTTTTATTCAGCAAGGATGTGTTAAAGTGCTAAATGTTATAATAAAGACTTATATTGTCAGAAAACATTTCTATCTCAAATAAATGCTGTTCTTTTAAACTTTTTATTTAATCCTGAAAAAAAAAAAAAAAAATATATATATATATATGTTTTTTTTTTTAAACTGACAATATATAGATTTTATACTTTGTATTTTATTTCCTATTTATTTCTTCATTATTTTTTTCTTCACAAATTTAACCTGAATATAAATAGTGCTTCTTCAAAATAAAAATACAAATATTTTATTGCATTATTTTATATATAAAACATTGCATTTACGCCGCATGGTTTAATTTACGATTTAAACAGCATTTCATTTATTTTGATTTAAATGAAAGAAAAGTAAATGAACTTGTTTTCTTTTAACATGTTTGCAAGCCTGTTTTTATGGTTTTGTTTTACCCAAAACTAATATCATTTAAACTGCACAAAATATGTAGAAATCAGGTAAAGTGTGTGATCTTTTTTTAAGTTACATGTCTTCAGTCCAGTCCTGGTCAGGTTCTGATGGACAGCAGCTGTAGTTCAGTATTGATGAAGCTGATGGTCTGTTTCAGGTCCGGTTTGACTTCATGTCCAGCGTTATTTGTGAAGGTTGAAAGTGTTTGTTTGATGTCTGATGAGAAACAGCCTTCAGAAGCCACTCAACTAATTAGATCTCTAAATATTCATGTGGTCATTAAACTCTGAACGGGTTTGCTGAATCTCTGACCGCAGTGACCGGGTGCTTCAGAAGAACGTCCAAAAGTGATTCAGAAACAGAAGAAACTTTCACAATCTGAGAAACAACTGACTGTAGAAACAAAACAAAAAACACGCTATATATATATATATGTTTAAATAATGAGATTTATCTTCAATAATGTGATTAAAAATTCTTCTTGCTAATGCTAAAAATGACATAATGCCTTCAATTACGCTAATTTAAATTAATTTACGCCTATTAGAAAAAAAACTTTAATTATAGTATTTTATATATAAGCATTGTATTTTAACAATCTTAATTGTTAAAAAAAAAATACATTGAAAAATACTTATTACTATATAAGCACGTTATTAAAGTATTTATATTTTTACATATACTTTTTTCAGTTATGCTTAAAAAAAACTAGACAACACTTTACAATAAAGTTCATTATTAACTACTTTAGTTAACATAAACTAAGAATGAACAATACTTCTACAACATGAATTTATCTTAAAGTTAATTTCACCATTTACTAATGCATTATTAACTAAGTAACAACGAACGACTGTATTTTAATTAACATTAACAATAAATACATAAATACTGTAATAAATGTGTTGTGTGTGTTTTCAGGTTAGTTAATACACTAACTAATGGAACCTCACAGAAAAGTGTTACCAAAAATAATTTAATTATGCTTATAAAGTTAATTTAAAATTAATTTAATTGATCCTTTTTTATACTTTAAAAATTAATTGTATTTTTTGAACTGCCTTAAATTATGCTGATTTAAATCAAATAATTTATGCTTATTTAAAAAAAATACATAACTTCATTGTTTCCAGCAGATTTCATGCGTTTGATGCTTTGAGCTGAATCCCGTGATGTCAGACTCTTCAGAGAGATGTTCTTGTAAGCGATCGCCGCTGTCATCTGCGTTTAATACGCCACACAACCGTTCCTGAAGGCCAAATTGAGGGCTTTCAGAAATCTAGTTAGCTTTGTTTACCGACCTTTCCATCAGTCCGAGCGTCCCGTCAGCAGACAGCACGTTATCAAGCACTGTCAACATCTCTACACATACATCAATAACATCTGAGCTTCTGTGTTTGACTGGATCTTCAGTCACCAGCATCTGCTCAC